>NC_079891.1:28783742-28905965 GCF_024868665.1 Triplophysa rosa
TTATGTTTGCTTATTGCTATACGTTAAAGTGTTTCGAAAACTCAACTTGTAACTTATAGCAGTGCGTTAGCTGCGTGAAGGTCATGAGTTCGTAAAAACAGCAAATGTATAGGTTGAATGCAATGTGAGTCGCTTTGGATAAGTGTGTGTGACATGTAGCAAATGTGCAAGCCAAGGGTAAACATAGTTGTCTGTTCAAAAGCTATATGATTTGTATCGGTCGAGCATATTCTCAATATTCTTTATTGTATTTAATTAATTATTGAATGGCTTACGAAACACCCACATGAACAGTCCTCTCAGGAGCAAAGACTTTATCTTTAAACAGCTGCCACGTGCTAAGCATGTGTATGGTTACAGTATCTCACGTGATTTAATGCACATACAACATTAGCAAGAGGTTGTCCCTTGATCTTATTGTTAATCATTGACATCTTTGACACACAAGTGTGTCAGAACATACGGGTCGTTGCGTCCCAATACTCATTGACCCTACCATTTCCTGTTGTATTGGCAAATTCCAGCTCCATACAGACTTAGAGAGTTTAGCAAAGTACAATTCCTGAAAATATGTGTTTATTTTTAATTACAGTACAATTTACACAAAGTTCACAGCAGATAATCTTGCTTTATATTTGTACAGCACCGTATCGTTTTCATGGTTTATTTAGTACATGCTCATATTGATCAGATGTATGTAGATCCATACCTGTGTAGAGTGAGTAGAGATTATATACATTTGCATTAATGTGGGTTGCATGACAAATTCTTCTAAGGTTGCAGAATGACTCTGCAAAAAGGCCAGATTGAAATATCGAAATAACTGAATAATTTGACAATTTATGAAAATATATGGAATACATTTGTGACTGCTGAGAAACAAAATCATAACAAAATTATATCCAAACCCGATATCCGGTAAAAACAATGTGTAATTGCTAAATGTCAGTCTGTCTCAGGAATATCAAAATGATGATTGTGTTGTTCATATAGTAAAGAAAAACTTTTTATGTTCTATATGTCAGGTGCTTTCTTGATTCCCTACTTGATCATGTTGTTTCTCTGTGGCATCCCACTGTTGTTTATGGAGTTCACCGTTGGACAGTACACTCGCCTGGGGCCTGTCCATGCTCTGGCGAAAATATGTCCCCTCTTCAAAGGTGAGTGGTCCATGGGCCCTTATTCCTCTCGCCTCTCCTGTTCTGTGATTCCATCCAAACACAGTCCAGCAAAAGTTTTATATTCATAAGAATTTGCATTATTTTTTATTTCATGTGGGACCTTTCTCTCACATCACTAAAATTATTTTTGGTGTACATGTTTGAGTCTGCAGAGTAATGACATTATCCCTTTGTGTTTTATTAGTTGTTATGTTTGTTGTGCTTTCTTCATGGTGGTTTTCTTACTCAGCATGCTGATAATACTGTATGGTATTATGCTTAGCACATTACATACATGCACAGGGTTTTTCCTGGCTCAAAGTGAGGCGGAGGTGGTGCCATCCTGGTCTTGTACACACACACACACACACACACACACACACACACACACACACACACACACACACACACACACACACACACACACACACACACACACACACTCACACACACACACACACACACACACACACACACACGTAGGCCTACCGTACCTTTAAGTGGCTTAACCAAAGTGACTTTGAGTTTGACATATTAAAAGTTCTAATAAAATTTGATAAAAATGACAATTATTATATAAAACATTACTTTTATTCAACCAAACAGAAATGTTTTTTTAAATCAAATAAAGCTTTTTTATCATTTCAACTAACTTTTCAGCCCACAATAGCCAACTGAACTAACCAGTCTTTCTAAATGAGAAAAGCTAATTCACATCTTGCATTCTCTGTGGTTCACTTTAAATGATTCAAGGATCTCTTATATTCGCTAGTGACTGAAAAGTTCAATAGTTTAAATGAATCGGTTCAAATGAGTCATTCGTGTGCGAGTCGTTCTGAACGCAATGTGCATTCATACTGGCAAACTCGCGGTGTACAGTATACGCTGATTCAACGATCCAACTGCACAGCTAAAGACATTACAATGATGTGCGTCATGTTAATTTAATACATTTTAAGAAATTAAACGTACTTTCATGCAAAACAAACAGCCGTGAAACACAGGCTGGCTCTTGTTCTGCAACTCTTTTTAGCACCTCAGTGTGCTGATAACAAAACAGCGCCTCCATTGTGGTGTAATGTCGCAACTGCAGTTACAAATGAGTCTGATAAATGCATGCAGCATTTCTTGTGAAGACTCGCAACATAATTTTGGCGAGAGCCTGAGGCGGCACGACATTTGATGGAGGCGGCCGCCTCCAATTTCTCTATGCAGGAAAAACCCTGCATGCAGGAATTGAAAAGTGTTCTTAAAAAAATCTAATTGTTTTACAAAAAGTACTTTTGTAATTCACTGATTACATTTGTGTGTAGTACTTATATAATTGGTATCACATGTTTGTGTAGTATTTTGCTGGACTGTGTCCTGCAAAGATTGAGGTCAAGCAACTTGTCCCTTTGCATTTGCATTACAGTTACTAGCATGGATTCTGAGGGCAAAACTCAGTTTCACCATTGTTTTTCCTTTTTAAATGTGTGGTCACAACACCGCTTGATTCCTGATGATCTGGTGATGGCTGGTCCCCTGTGATCACCAATCTTTGTTCTGTGACCAAATTAATCATTTCATCTGAAAGTCAATTCTAATTTTCAGTATCACAATGATACTGTGGAAAAAAAACAGTTCTGAATTCAACATAAGTTTTGTGACAAATCGATATATAGCAAAATATGGCAAAACGTTACTAGCTTTTTTTACAATAGCTAAGATCATGCAATAGAGATCATGTTAGATGCGTACCATTTAACACGTGGGAAATGCACGGTGCCCTAAAATGCAGCTTTCAACCGAGCAACTCGAAAGCAGGGAATTCAGCCATCATCATTCATCAGATTCATAGGGTTCCTTTCCTTTTTGATTGAACATACTTTCTTTCACCTGCTAACTAAAGACTTTTCTCCATAGTTTTTATCTCCTCAAAGACAGAGATAGTCTACCCGGTCAAATCTTTTGGGTCCGTCCCTTGATATAGAGCTCATTTCAGCCGATAATGGCTCCTTGCTAACAGAGGGACTGAAGCAGGTAGTTCTTTCTGTATATCCTTTCAACTGAAATGTTTTCTTATTCATATTTGTGATGTTTCTGATCCCCAACAACAGTAAGTTATGGGTATTCAATGGCTTTGCTTGGCAACTAAATCTTTATTCCTGTTTTAATGGTTGTCTAATGGGGCTTTTTAATTAATGGTATCTTGCTCAATAAAATGATTATCTTACAAAATTCAATCGGGTTTTGTGGGTGTTCTTCAAACACAACTGCCACCATGGTTTTATGACTCTAGGGTAATATGCTTCTAATAGGTTAGTCTGTATTAAACTTTAAAGTCGATAGTGTTATCAGGGTATAACGACTTACCAGGTAAAAATCACCTACCTTAAGTGTGAATACACTTAAATTATAAATAAATAAATTAAAGGGGTCATTTGGCACGAACACGTGTTTTTCTGTGTCTTTGGTGTGTTATAAGTTGCCCATGCATGTGTTAGACACGTAAAATTGCAAAAATTAAAGTGTAGGAACAAAAGATGCATTCTATCTAAAAGAAAATGCTCACCCAGACCTGCCTGAAACACCTCGTGTAACCACACCCCCACAAATCTAAGTCAGTTCAGGGTATGATTTGACTAAGACCGCCCAAATGTATACGCAATTAAGGTGGGCGTACCTGCCAGTACAATTGCTATTGAACCTGATGTTCCAAATATGGTAAGAGGCATTACATTTCCTTCACACGCTTGCGGTATTCGACCAATCACTACGCACTGGTTAACTGGCCAATCATAGCACACCTCGCTTTTCAGAGCGATGAGCTTTGTTAAAAATCTGCGTGTTTCAGAGAGGCGGGGCAAAGAGAAGATACAAACATGTTCGGTATGTGAAAAATACAGCGTTTTTGAACCTTAAATCGTGTATACACATTGCATTACATCTAAAACAAACCATAATATTCGTTTTAGCCGTGTCATATGATCCCTTTAAAATTGTCATCATTTATTCACCCTCATGTTGTTCCAAACCTGTGTGAATTCCGTTGTTCTGCCAAAGATAATACTGTATATATTAACAAGATGCGGCACTGCCATTACAGTGAATGGGGAGAAATGCCATGTTCTAGCGAAGAAAGTCCCGCCTTCAAGTAAAAAGATCCAATCGTCAATCAATAAAGACTGACGATTCTCTGGGGCAGGCCTCTTGTGAGGCGCTTGCCAGCCTGAGCGCATGCGCTGTAGCTGAAGCGACCTCAAAAAAGAAGATTTTTAGCACAATTTAAGCTTAGTAAACCAAAGTTATGGTAAAGTCTTTATCAGGTTTAAGCATTGATTGGAGTTGCTATTTATTTGTGATTTTTGCCGGCGATTTTAGAAATATCTGCCTTCCACCATTCAAGGAGATAGTACTGTTGACTTGCTATGACATAAATAGCTGCCCATTGCAAGCATGGCTACAGAATGGCATGACTTCCGTAAACGGACTTTGAAAGATATTTGGAAGAATGTTTTTAACCAAACCGTTCTGGGGCTTCCAAAGTACAGAAAAAAACACTGGTTTCAGTAGTGCCCCCAGAACTGTTTAGTTTTCCACATTCATTAAAATATCTTGTTTTGTGTTCAACAGAACCAAGAATTTTATACAGTTTTCGAACAACTTGAGGGTGAGTAAATGATGACAGAATTTTCATTTTAGGGTGAACTATCACTTTAAATGGAATAAGATTTGTGTACTCACAATAATCCTGCATTACAAAAAGCTGGTATGTTTGTCTTGAATACCTGCTTCTGTGAAACAGGTTTTATCATTTGTTGTGGAAATATATTTTCTAGGTAATGGAACTGAAATTTTGTGAGTGATTATCTTTTCATCCAGATGCTTCTTTGTCTCGAAGGTTTCATTGCTGTTCAGGCGTCATGGCAAATCTTTAGCGAAGTTTACAGTTGCACAACTTATCTACTTTGACATACAGGGAGGACTTAAAATATTATGCCAAGCTATTCTCCATACAAATATTGCAATAATAGTGTTAGGCCTTATTTAATCTAAAAACTGGCTCCTAACATCTAAAAGCAATATTTTCCCAGTAATAGATTCTAGTAACATGTTCTATGCTTTCTTCTTAATTTGAATCAGACACAAACCTTTTAAGAACTTCAACATTGCATTTGCAATAAATTCAGAGCTTCTTTACTTTACATGTACCACATTGGAGAATTAAACAGACATGATACAAAAGGTTCACCAAATATTACATATAATGGATTTGACTGTAGTCATGCAAGAACAGTAATCGCTAAGAACCAATAATCCCACAATGCCTATGGGCTTCAGTGTTGCTGAAGCGGAGGGCTCATTTAAGCTCCAGTTCAGGAAACCAAAATCCTTTGGGGGAATTATTAAATTGTGCCAACAACAACATTCATGTTTTAAGCCGAGCTTTCATTATTCAATGAACATTCCATTAGATGGTGGGAAAGGGGCACGATATAATAAGAAGAGCCATGCAGAGTGATGATAGCTAATCCAAGGAGTTAAAGGAAAAATTAATCTCAAAATTGTGTTGTTTTTTACTCGCCCACATGACGTTCAACATGTTGTAAAACCTCCCGAGAGATTTCCAGGCCTCCTCATAGACATGGTTATAGTTGTTGTTAAGGTCCAGAAAAGTACTAAAGACGTAGGTATCTTGTCAGTCTATGGTGCGCGTTCACGAGAGCACTTCGACGCATGCACATTCGGTGGGGGCAGACGCCGGCGTTCTGACTGACAACCCGGAAGCGCAACTCTGTGTTTACAAGCAGACGCACGCTGTATATAAGATGATCTTCGCAAAATGTCTGATGATTTCGATATTGAGGAAGACTTGCACTTTTTTGCCCAACCGTACAAACCGAATGCGCATGCGTCGAAGTGCTCTCGTGAATGCGCACCATAGACTGACAAGCCAGAGGAGAGTATATCGATTAAATCGTGTGTTTAGCAAATGTATTATGAACAAGAACTCATGGAAAAACAACTGTTTCAAAATAATCTTTTTGCCTAGATATTGACAATTTCAACCTGTTTTTAAACAGCAAATGTTTCTTATTATTTCCAGATGTATTCTAAATGAAAAATTCACTCCAGGATTAAACTAGATTGAACTTTAAATCTTGATTATAGCGTAAAGATTGAATCAAGATTGTTGAAAGCAATTCTGTTTTAAAGTTTTGGTTATATCAGAATGTCAGTGGCAGCGTATCAAGTTTAATCTCCTGTAGGGATGGGCGATATGGCCCTAAAACTCTATCACAATAATTCTTGGTATTTCTTGCGATAACGATAAAAATGACGATATATTCATAACACCATCGACCGCTGTTTTTTGCGTCAAGTGATAGTAGCTGCATGTAGTCTAGACTCTCAGAAAAACAAATATTATCAAAAAGTAAAACTTACCCCAAATCAAACAGCTCCTAAAATATACCTACAGTATTTTTGTAAATATAAAATATAATAGTGAGATTCGACTTCAAAAGGTTGTAGTAAAGAAAAGTTAAATGAACTAAAGCTCAATAAACACATCATGTCATACCTAAAACTGTATATATTCTATTGTTGGGTGGAAACGATCGATCGCATCACGCTGTCAATCACTCTCTCTTGAACTGTGTGAACCTTCTCTTCTCACAGCAACATACACTGAATCTGTCTATGACTCGCGCTACAGAAAGAGAACAGAAAAATGCGGATAAAAGAAATCTAATTAAATAATCCATGCTTTTATACGCTTATAAACGTATTTAAAATAACGTAATACAAACTCGCAATTGTACTGTATGTAAACAGGCAGCAGTGCTGTGCGCGCTGTGTCGCTATGAAAGCACATGTGGGCGCGAGCTGTGCACGGGACGCTCCGTTCATCCTGTATATAACAGGCAATAAATCATATTAAACAATTTGCGCACGCGCGCATAACATCTAACGAATGTTTAAATAAATACTTTTAGCCAAACTAAATGTTGTGGTGTAACGCATTATGACTATCAACGAATACTTAACAAACAAATTAAATAAAACGAAAGTGAAACTAAACATTAACTCGGATGCATCTACAGTGCCAAACTAAACGAGATTTAGAGCTCGTCTTTCAGTGCAAACTCTTTCTCAGCTTCACTTCCGCTCTCCGCTATACCCGTTTTCGCTTCACATATGAGCTGTGAATGGGTCTCACAAAGAAATACGTCATCAACTAGAATTTATCGTTTATATCGCGGGAAGACTAATTCCTATCGTGTGGGGAATTTCTACCGGTATATCGCAAACGATATAATATCGCCCATCCCTACTCTCCTGGGTGTCTTGTTTCCCTGTTTTCTGAGAAATGCAATTGATACAGGTTTAAGCTGTTGCATAAACTACATATAAAGTTAAAAAAGCAATTTAATTCTTGAGATTCAGGCTACTCGGGCTGCTACTTGGCTGCTACCCATTGGCACATTTAATACCAAACAATATTTCATAGCTCAGTTTATGTGGTTAACCAGTTTCACTCTGGTCAACTGGTTACTGGTTAACAACATTGCTGTTCTTTTTTTACCACCCAGGCCACTATGAAACCAGCATAAACCAACGTAGACCAGCATGGAAATTTGGACTGTTCTAAGCTGGTCTTTTAGCAGGGTAAACCGAGAATGAGAATTTAGCTCTTTGTTCTTGTGCAAGCCTGAGAGATTTGTAAAGTCCTTCTTGTGCATATTTGAGGTTTGCTGTGTTATGTGACCGAGCTTTAGGATGCCATTTTACAGACGTACCTGATTCACCAATGCAAACCAAAGAAAACAGTTTTTGCCATTGAAATCTCCTGGAGCCTCATACATTGGATCTCTTGAGCACCGAGAAGCCCTGCTATGTTGGCTAACCACCAATAAAATATTAAATAAAAAGATCACAGTAGAATCCTGAGAACCGGAGGGAAGGTTTTTCCCAGTCGTGTTTGTTTAGACATGTCTCTTGTCAACAAGAGACTCAATATTACTTTGACCAGCTTGATAAGAAACATCTGTCTCAAAGAGTTTCTGTGCTTCTTCTTTAATGACTTAACCTTGACATAACCTTGAAATGTCCTTTTGAAAGGTTTTTTATATAACTACAAACAAACAAGCTGTGGCATTTTTAAGCCTGTTTGTATTATACCTCAAATCTCATTTGTAGCTTAAAATAAACTGATCCCACCATAACCAGACAGGTGCTTAAACAGGGCCACAATGTAAATCAAATTATTTGCTATTAAAGGGGTCATATGGCGCGAACGCATGTTTTTCTGTGTCTTTTGTGTGTAATAAGTTGCCCATGCATGTATTAGACATGTAAAATTGCAAAAAGTGTCGGAACAAAAGATGCATTCTATCTAAAAGCGAATGCTCACCCAGACCTGCCTGAAACGCCTCGTGTAACCACACCCCCACAAATCTAAGTCAGTTCGTGGTATGATTTGACTAAGACCGCCCAAATGTATACGTAAGTAAGGATGGCGTACATGTCAGTACAATTGCTTTGGAACCTGATGTTTCCAATATGGCAAGAAAAGTTACATTTCCGTCACACGCTTGCGGTATTCGACCAATCACTACGCACTGGTTAACTGGCCAATCATAGCACACCTCGCTTTTCAGAGCGATGAGCTTTGTTAAAAATCTGCGTGTTTCAGAGAGGCGGGGCAAAGAGGAGATACAAACATGCACGGTATTTGGAAAATACAGCGTTTTTGAACCTTAAATCGTGTATACACATTGCATTACATCTAAAACAAACCATAATATTTGTTTTAGCCGTGTCATATAACTCCTTTAAAAGTAAAAGTACACATATCTTGTATTATAAAACATTCTTTACTATTAATCTTAATATTATTTTAGATTTTAACGGTAATATATATGGTATTTCATAATTGTACTTCCAAAACTATGATTTTTCAAGTAAATGTACATGTACTGTATTGTTTGTTGTATTGTGAATACAGTTGTTATTATAGATTTAGAAGGTAATATCATTTGTATGGCAATTATAATTTTACTTCCAAAAGTAGATTTTTACAGGATTATTACAGTACATGTACTGTATTGTGCATAAAAAAAATTTGACTGTTAACTGTATAGATTTATTATTTTAAATAATAATTAATTAATTAATTCCAAAAACCATTATGCTAACAGTATTATTGCAGTGAAATTATATGTATATATGTATAACTTATAAATAACCAATTCACAGGTTTTTACTGTTTTTACAGTTTTACACAGAACAAATTTTTTGTTGCTATCCCGATATGTGTCTGTCCAGCAGAAGTCATGCTGGACATGGAAGTTGACTTGAAAGAAGTTGCATCACCTAGTGTCTCACTTTCCTGTGTCCCCTCCTGTCTGTCCTCAGGTGTGGGACTCGCGACAGTGGTCATTTCATATGTGCTCTGCACCTACTACAACGTGCTCATGACGTGGGCCCTTTACTACCTGGTCCACTCTTTCAGCCCCTCGCTGCCATGGCAATCCTGCAACAACACGTGGAACACAGCTGGCAACTGTTCCACTGGTTTTCCTGGTAATGCCACACATCTGCAATCTGCGAGTCAACAGTTCTTTGAGTGAGTAACAGACCGTTGTTTTACTCTTGTTAATGTCATCTTCGCTGAGACAGAGGGACTTTTCCCATGAAGGTATTTGCATAATTGGAAAGGTCTGCTGTCTAATCACTGTTGTTCTGTATTTTTCTGGTTTATGTTGGTTATGTCTTGTATACATATTTTTTTAGCCGTAAGGTGCTCGACATGACACAAGGCATTGAGAATTCTGGAGGGATTCGCTGGGAACTCTTCGGCCTTCTAATTCTGGCCTGGGCCATTGTTTATCTCTGCATCTTTAAAGGGGTCAAGTCCACTGGAAAGGTCAGAGTTTAGAGGTCACACTAAAATAAATAGAAACTGTCTGGATTTGGTGGAGCCACTATGGAAAACAGTAATTGGAATTACACTATAAAATAATCGTTGTTTGGTATTTTGTCTATAAAATAAACAATTGTTAGTTAATTAGTTATTTAAAACACACTGTCAATTCTATCAACAGGTTGTGTACTTCACTGCTACATTCCCGTATTTCATACTCTTTGCATTGTTGGTCAATAATGTCCAGCTGCCTGGAGCAAAAGATGGCATTCTCTTCTTCCTCATGCCTAACTGGAGTAAACTCCTGGAAGTGCAGGTGAGGTGATATTGTCAACTATGTTTAGACTGTTTATACTAGTTGGACAAATTATACAGTGCCCGGTGCAATTTAAAAACAACATTGTTGTGAGATTTGTGGCTGTTTACCACAATGCAATTGTCACTTGTAGTTGGCGTGTAATTGGCACTTACATGTTTAAAACTAGATAAACATTTGAAACGTTTCCACCATAACACTAACTACTCTTTGATTCATGTAAAAACAGGCACCTTCTATATTTCACCGTATGAGTAATGTGATGATGAAGGGGAAAATAATTGCATGGTGTGCTTTTACACAAATTGTGTGTGTGTTTGTTTGTCTTATTTGTTAGGTGTGGGTCAATGCCGCTGCTCAGATCTTTAACTCCATTGGAATCTCCTTTGGTTCCATGATATCAATGGCCAGTTACAACAAGTACAACAATAACATTCTTAAGTAAGGCATATATAAATAAACCATATATATATAAATTAGCTTCTATGTACAAAAAAATTGAGATTAACATTTGGGCACCACTTTACTCTAAGCAATTTAACATCTGCAAAAATAACCTTTCAATAACAACTTGTTTTTTATAGGGACACATTTGTCGTCTCTCTGGCTAATTCAGCTACCAGTATCCTGGCTGGTTTTGTCATTTTCTCTGCCATTGGCTATATGGCCCATATTCACAACCTACCTGTGGATGACATCGCCACAGATGGTAAGTTTGTTTAGTTAATTTGGCCTCTGTATTATCGGCTTCTTCAGCTGTGGACCCTGTTCTTCCATGACCTTGACAAGCCAAAAGAACATTAAATCTCTTGGACTGGCAAGGACTGACAATTTATCTGCTTTTATCTAGCTACAGCCAAAAATCACAACTCTGAATCACACAGGGTTTTATTATACGTAAGTGTGCTTTGAGTAGTTAAACTCCATTGCGTTATTGCATGGAAATGATGCTATGGGGAAAACGTTCACACTGTTCGCACCGAAATAATTAAACACTAGCATTTGTGCAGCGTGATTAAGCGCTGAGGGAGTCAGTGTCAACACCTTACAAATAAATGAAATGAGAATGTAGTGAACGCATTCCAGTCCTACATGTTGCGATTAGCAGGATACTGAATGAAAACGTGTTATTCTTGCCCGTGGACAGGAGATCAGTATTAGAGGAGGAGAAGAATGTTTGAAATTATGATTGAAAAAGAGAAGAAAGGAGACATTGATGGAAGAAAAGAACGAGGCAGAAACGTGGTGAGATGAGCAAAGGAGAAGAATGTGATAAAGTAATGATTAAAGAATGTCTTTCAAGGATTTTTCCAGGATAACAAAAACTCTAAAAACTATCCTCAAATACTACATGACATATTTTGAGATTTAAAAATGTCAATGACATAACAGTATCAAGGCAAGTGGCGTTCGATTTTAAAGGGGTCTTATGATACGGCTAAAACGGAATATTATCGGTTGTTTTAGATGTAATGCAATGTGTATACACGATTTAAGGTAAAAAAAAAAAAGCTGTATTTTCCACATACCGTGCATTTTTGTATTTCCTCTTTGCCCCGCCTCTCTGAAACATGATGTTCCAAAGCAATTATGCTGACAGGAACGCCCATCTTACTTGCCTATACATTTGGTCTTCGTCAAATCATTCCACGAACTGAAGTATTTGTGGGGGTGTGGTTACACGAGGTGTTTCAGGCAGGTCTGGGTGAGCATTCGCTTTTAGATAGAATGCATCTTTTGTTCCGACAATTTAATTTTTGCAATTTTACGTGTCCAATACATGCATGGGCAACTTATAACACACCAAAGACACAGAAAAACACGTATTCGCGCCATATGACCCCTTGTAGGGATAGTAAACCCAAAAAGGAAAATTCTGTCATCATTTCTTCTGCAGAACACAAAAGAAGATATTTTGAAGAATGTTGGTAAACCCAAGTACCCGTTGACTTGCATTGGTTTTGTGTCCATACAATAGAAGTGATAGAAGTCTCTTTGGATTAAAAAAAATGAATGAAGTGAATTAAGAAAATGAATAAATGTAGAATTTTTTTTTCGGGTGAACTATCCCTTTAAATCGAATGCCACTTGCCTTGATACTACAGAACAAAAGCAAAAGCTGTGTGAAAAAAACAACATTTCACAGTACGATGTTGCAGGACTCGTTGGGTTAACAGCAAGCGCTTAAATGGTTAAGAACATACAATTTTGAGAATTTGGTGGCCAATGCCAAATTTATATTTTGTTATCTATGCAATGACACTTATGCCCGGTTTCACAGACTAGGTTTAAGGCTAAGCCCAGACTAAAATTAATGTTTAAGCAGTCTTAACTGATAACTCACCTTAAAACATCTTAAAGTATATCAGCGCCATTGTTTTGTCTCAAGATGCACACCAGTAATGTTTTTTTTACTAGGGCATTTTTATAAAAGTAGTTTAAATATCCTAATTTCACTAAGGGTTAGTCCGGGCTTGAACTAAACACTGTACAAGTGTCATTGCATTGATGATAAAATTGTCATTTCATAGCTTTTTTCCATATTATTTTGCTTTGATGTGCCAAAACCTTAAAATAAAATAAACATCTATTAGACATTTACCTTTAGAAATGAATGCATTACAACTGTAAGGGTGGTTCCGCTATAGTGGTTCAGGCTATAGGGATGCCGAAATGACTAAAGAAACGTTAACAGCAACATGGTATTAAACTGTGTATATCTTGTCATTTTCTAACCTTCTACAACTAATACAATGACAGAAATAAGCGCAGTAATTATAGCTATATATGTGGGAGAGCGTTGCTATAACATGACTATATTGTTTTGCAATATGGAGCGTTTAAATATTAACATTAAACCAACACTAGTCTGCAGATTTGTAAATGAAAGTATTTAATAACAGACTTAAATTGATGTTACATGTGAAATGGTTACAAAGTAAATGTATAAAATTGTAAATGATACAACTAACAGTTTCCAAATGTATGTGATATTACCTGAGAGATTGGATAGAAAAGAGAGAAAGTTTAGAAGAGGAAGACCATGTGACTAAACTAACACGATACATTCAAATTGACCAATCAGGGCCATCCTTAAACCCCCCACTGTACTGGACCCACAATAAACAAACATCTTCGGCAATAGTGGTTGATCACTATCTCAGCACACCTATGATCTTTAGAAGGGCAAATGGTGCCTTTTGGGAAGAAAGAGGGGGTTGTGACACAGCAATAAATTCCTGTTATGTTTTCCAGCACTACTCCACGGTAACCAGGATTTGTTTTCCACTTTGCTAACCAGCGAGTTTATTTGGTAAATGCATCATTCTCTGCCGAATGAATGATCCTTGTCCCTTTGGTGGCACAAATTCTTGGGTTGTGTTGATCTTTGTTTGCATAAGTATTATTATCTGTCTCATTGGTAAAATACTTGTAGTGTTTTATATGTGTGTGTTTGTGTGTTTCTGCAGGACCTGGTCTTGTGTTTGTGGTCTATCCTGAGATCTTGTCCACCATGCCTTTCTTTCAGATATGGGCTCCTCTGTTTTTCATCATGTTACTCTGTCTTGGACTGGACAGTCAGGTAGAGAAGGCCTCTGAACGCACACACATACATTTGTGTTTGTTGAGGGTATAAACGTACATGTGTGTATCTGCGCAGTTTGCCATGGCTGAAGTGGCTGTAACGTTTATCATGGACGGTTTTGGTAAGAAGGTTTTGCGAGTTTTGAAGAAGAAAGAGCTGGTTGTTTTGGCGGTGTGCAGTGTTGGCTTTCTGCTGGGGATCCCTCACATTACCAGGGTAAACATGCATTAGTTTCACATTATAAACAAATATTGTGATTACATTTAAATAATTGACCCTGATAGATTGTACTATCTTGTGATTGATCCAAAATGATACCGTAGTGTTGTTGCATTTTTTTCATACGCCAAAACTGATCGATCTAACTATCCTGCAGACTTGGATGTCAGAGGGGAAGAACAGCGGGCAGGAGACAAAGTGATGTTATAATAAAATGAGCAAAGTTTATTGTAGAGAGAAAATCATAAAATGAAATGGAAAATTACTGCTTCACAACATTGTCTCGTGACGTTATTATGAACCTTGAGAACGAGACCACTGCAAACTCGTATCTACTTGTGAAGACAATACAAATGCAGCATCCCACAGAATGTAGAATATAGCGTTAAGAAAAGTAATATAGAATATAATAACTAGATTATTAAATTAATATAATCTATAACTAATTAAGTAAATATATAGCAAAAAAAGAATACTATAAAGAATAGAAAGTAAATACAACACAAAATGTATGTCTGTACTCTCAAGTCAGAATTTCATCATATTTAGGAAATACAGATCCTACGATCTATCACCCAAAAATAAAAATTCTGTCATTTATTCACCCTCATGTTGTTTAAAACCTCTATATGAGTCTTTCTTCTGTGGAACACAAAAGATGATATTTTGAGAAATGTCTTAGTGGTTTTGTGTCCATACAATGGAAGTCAATGGGGGCCAATGTTGTTTGGTTACCAATGTTTTTCAAAATATCCTATGTTGTGAAGAAAGAAAGTCATGCAGGTTTGAAATTACAATAGTTATTTTATATAACCATTTCTAAAACTTCAACACTAATGCAATAATGTGTGTGTATGTGTGCAGGGTGGCATATTCGTGTTTCAGCTGATGGATCACTACACAGCTGTGGTGTCTCTAATGTTTCTGGCCTTCTTCGAGGTCCTCGCCGTCACTGTCATATTTGGTAAAAGCAGTTTGATAACAGTTGTACAGAACTGCTGCTGCTATTGAGATATGTCCTTTATCTTATCTCTTTCTTGCTCTCTTCCACCTTTATCTCTGTCTCTCCCACACACACCCGTGCAGGAGTGAGAAACCTCAGCGTGATGGTGGAGAACATGCTGGGAAAGAAACCGAACCTGTACTTCCGTGTCTGTTGGCAGTTCTTGTCGCCCATGCTCGTTCTGGTGAGAAACGGAAAAATTGTGTATCTGACGAAATTTGTTGTTTAAATAAGCGACTCAATGAGTATAAACAAAACACACAGTCTGTATCATTAAGCGATTACTGAATTACTGTCTGGGAAGTCTGTGGTCAGTAATGCACCTTTCAGAAAACCACAAGCAGACCACCATGTCTATGTTTATTTGTTGACATCAGTTTGCCCAACAATTATCACTATGTCAACCATTACAATGAGTCAAAGTATTCTGTACACACTCACTCTCATGGTTTAAGGATGCTGTTTTTAGTACATTCAAAGAACGTAATCTATTTCCAAAACAGGTCTTCCTGTACGTTTTTTCCAAATTACCAGTGAAGTGCGATGAGCCTTTTTTGCATTATATTGCGAATACAGTGAGTAAAATGCATTATAGTGAAATGTCCTCTTCTAGAATCTTCTTTTTTCCCTTTAAATTCAATTAAAGAACTGGTTCAAAAAGCGTGAATGTATCTGGTGGCGCTGTTTTGACACTTAACAGTAAACAGCATGTTTTTATAGAAAGTAATGTAGTTTCTTCACTCTCTCTTGCAGGGTATTCTGATTTCCAGTATTATTCAGTATACTCCAGCTCGATACGGTAAGTTTTACACATACCCGCTCTGGGCAGAGGTGGTTGGATGGTTCATCTCTCTAGTCTCCATCATATGGATTCCTCTAGGGGCTGTGCATGAGCTCTGGAACACTGAAGGATCTCTACTCCAGGTGCATATAATACATGACCTCTCTATATGAATGTGTTGTTTCTCAATGTCAGAAATAACCCAGTTCTTCTTTCTCTGCCGCAGAGGTTAAAGTCGTCCATAACTCCAACTGTAGAACTGGAGAGACCAGCTGCTGAGTCTATCGCATTCCTTACAGCCACGTAAAGGCCTGTGTGTGTGTGTGTGATGTGTTTACTTATTTGAGATACAGAGTAGCTGCGTGTAAACTATAAAAATATCTTCTTTTTTTTTAAAGATATTTATAATTCACTTATTGTATTTCAGAATAATGTTGAAATATTAAAATGTTTCCAGAGTTACAATATGGCAATTGTAATATTAAGGAAACATTTTACTAGGGCTGCAACTAACGATTATTTTGATAATCGATTAGTTAGACGATTATTTTTTACTTTAAAACTGCGCACCTCGCGCTGCACGGAGAGACGCATGCACGAAGAGACATATCTGCGAACCTCGTGCTGCACGAAGAGACGCGTGCACAGAGAGACATGTCTGACTTTAAAACTGCAATGCTCATGCTGCACTGAGAGACCAGTCTTAAATTGTAATTTTAAAAGTGAAGACTGTCATTACACGATCCGGGATGCCTGCACGATCCGTTCTGCGCATGCGCGTAACTACGTAGTAGAAAACGTCACGGTTTCCCTACACTATTGGTATCACGCATGCGATGAAATACTTGACGGCCAGGCGGCACAACTGGCGGCATATTTTTGTAGGCTACATTGTGTTTTTCATTTAACAGTTCTCGGCGGGTCTATTTTGATGTTTTTAAATGTAGCTTACGCTATGCATTACGATGTGTTTACGTGGTTGCCAATCCAAAATAATAAAGGAGTTGTTACATGAGCATACACGATTTTGGTTACATGTGGAATAAAGTCTGAGTCTTTCTGTCACTGCAAACCTTCAGTTTCCTCCATACTGCCCTTTGCGATTCATTGCTGTATGGCATTAGGCCTACTTAACTTGCCGCGTTTCAATCTGAGGTCAGTAGTATTGTCAAAGACGGTTTGTGTCGTTTTTTTTATTAAAAGCTGCTAATATTAGTTAACTAAGGAACATAATATGCATTTCTGCCTAGACTATCTGCACTTACAGTACATGAAGAAAGAACTACAAACAAGTCTGGGGAAATGTTACAGAGTATTTCAAACTGACAATGGAAATGACTTGAAAGAACACACAGTGTGCACACAGAAGTGACATGAGACCAGAGGTGGACAAATATTGCCTAACGGCAGCGTAAAGGGCAAACTTCTCTTTTTTTTCGCTGCAGTCCATTTTCTTTCACTGTGAGTGAATGAAAGTCTAGCGGTACAAAGGTGCGCAAGCGTGGAACAGATCGTGCAGTGTCGTAAATCGTCGCAAATGCGCATTTTCTACTACGTCATTATGCGCATGGATCGTGCAGGCATCCTGGATCGTGTACTGACAAAGACGACGCGCTTGGTTTATAACTGCGCAGCTCGCAAGTAACGTCACAGACCAACTAATCGATAATGAAATTCATTGACAACTATTTTCATTATCGATTTTATCGACTAGTTGTTGCAGCCCTACATTTTACTACTTCAAAAAAAGCTTTTTTTCTCATTTTTATTTATTTAATTGAATATTTGATCTTTTAATTTAGAGTGCTGTTAAACAGCTTTGTCAAAGAAAACTTTAAAGTCAGATATTAAAGCATTTATGCACATTACTTTTCTTCCTGAAAGAATCTAAAACAAATCCAATCAAATAATTGCACAGTGAGTAGGAATATTAGATAATTTTTCCGTCATTTGGACTTTGAAGTTGAACTTAAACATTTTGATACTTTTAATACACTGAGTGAAAATATTGAGAACATGTTTATAATATTATGGACAAAAACTTGATTTTGCAATTCATCATTAATAATAAGATTGATGCCACTGCACCAAAAATGCCTTCACACAACAAGAAAGTTTCAATAACAAAATGTAGTTCTTATTAAATCTTAAATTGTGGATACAGCATTTACTTTGATATGGCTATAGTGCGTTTATACTATGCTTTATAACAAAGCTGCTTTCAGTGCATTACTATTGCCATTAACTGTGTTCGTAGTTGAAGAGGGTCAAGCTTCGTGTACCAACATGTACTGTATCAGCTGAACTTCAGCTTTATAATGACTTATTATTTTATTAGCCTTTGCATCTACATCGCAATCTAAATGGTTACAGTGGCACATATTTTAAAACATATTTATCTGTATATTTGCCAAATATCCATCAGTTTGACAAAAAAAAACTTGTTTTGTGTAAGCACTGTTGGTTATTAATTTTCAACTTGTGTAATCTGATAGAGCTTGTACTACAATCAATGTTTACAAATTACTTTTTAATATTTTTATTTCAATTTAGACTTTGCAATTTAAAGAAAAATGTACTTGAAGCGAGGTAATTGTATTTTCTTGAAAATGCTGGATGATACCAGAATGAGAGATGCGTATGTTGTTTATTTTTTTGGCAGAAAAACATTAACTAGAAAAAATATAATTACTCTTGTTTTTTTTTAAGTTACAGTGTTGGAATATGTAAACTATTCAGACTATTCCAAATTTCTTTGTCAAAGAGTCACAGCCATTACAGTGATGTTTTGTTCTGACTGAAAACTTTATAATTTGTCCTTTCCTAAAAACCATGGTATTACTATAGTACCATATCTAAAAACGTCAACATTACATCCCAAATGTCGCTATACAGTTATTATGTCATGTGGTAACACACTGTGTGGTGTTTATTTATTTTTTACAATAGCTGTTGAATGTATAGCATTGTTTTTTGATATTTTGATATTTGTTTTCTCTGTGGTGGTCTGTAGAAGTAAAAACATATTTAAAAAATGTTATCTCACGACAGGCAGCAGCTGGTTAACTAAAATAAAGGTCATTTTTCCGAGTTAGTTTTACTTGTCCATTTTATGAAATGTAATACTACTACAGACCACTAGATGTCATGGTAGCACAACAACTGAATGTGCATTTTGACCACCTGATATCGCTTTATCGCAGCTTTCGAACATGGTCATGAGACAGAAAGAAATATTACTGGCAATAGATTTGATTGCATTAAGGATTTGAGGCCTGTTGTGTGCCGCATACAATGAGAACCTGTGGTTGCAAAAAATACAGTTACACTTCTTTAATCAATAGCATTTAAGCATTATTAAGCAATGTTCTTATCCCACAAACAGAGGATGCACAAACTGAAGTCATTTGAGACTGTGGTTCTGTTGGCAGATCAATACCCTCCTTCCGTGCAGGACAGGCTGGATGCCACCACAGCATTTCATTTATAGCCAACAGCAGATCAATATACTGCAGCAGAGCAGTCTGTGGGAAGGATATGCCATTGCCACACTGCATGTACTAAAATAGTACAGCGAGTGGAGAGCAGAGGATGTTGTGTGTGCTATTATTTTTACATGCATTTGAAATGGCGCTCACTTTACTCGTGACTTGTGACAGTGTTAGGTCATCATTGAGTTTTTCTTGCATGAAAGCTTATAGCAGAGTACAGGGCGCTGCCACTGAACAGTAAATTGATATGTTTGTGACCTGACAGGACCAAGTGCAACGAGAGAGCCCAACTCTTTGGAGAGATGCCCTAAGGCTTGGCTGACCTCTCTGTGACCTCTGGCTGACCTCTAGTTGATCAATGCAAACGAAAGCCTGGCAGATAAGCTGGCTTCTTCTCTTTCCCGTCGCGGAGGAGCGCAGGTGTGCTATATCACACTCGGTGTACTGGCCTGGATTCACTGCCAGTGAAAGGGGAAATCAGGCATGAAGGGAAATGAAGACACATGTCCCTCTCTTCCCCTTCACACACACGCAAACAGGCTGTTCTGATGATAAACCAACACTCAGTTTTGTGAGCATTTGCATATTCTTCACATAGTCGCAAATGTTTCCTGCAAAACAGCAAGTGCTAACTAAATTTATTACACGGGTTGCTGAAATGGTTGATTCTGATTGGCCAGTTGTGACATTTGCAGGTTCGGTAACCCGGATGGGCAAATAATTTTGACAGGTTTTTTTTGACAAATTAAATATAACTATGTCTTTTAATAACATATATGACATTATATTTACAAATGATTAAACCCAATTGCCTGTTCGTGGCATTTCAATGTCGTTTCTTGCCTTAAAACCGAAAGTAAACGGCTTTTCCTCATGGAAGGTCTGCATTGAGTAAAAATTAGCTAATAAAATATTTCAAATTCACATTTCATGTCCAGTTTTTTTCTCATGTGGCAAGTAGCCGTGTAATAAGTGGGATAATGTACAAGCAGCAGCCGGCTGTTATGATGAAATAAGGCCCAAGACAACTGATCACACTGTCGGAGCTTATTTCTGCGATTACAACCGGCTGCCATTATCCCTTACTCATAGTTGTACTTTTTACAGACCGGTAAATTTATGGAACCGAGAGTTCCGATATTTTGAAGAATGTTAGTAACCATACAATTTCATCCCCCATTGACTTCAGTAAATGGGGGATGTGATCAGTCTGGTTACAAGCATTTTTCCAAATATCTTCCTTTGTGTTCAGCAGAACAAAGAAATGTATACAGGTTTGGAACAACCTGAGGGTGAGTAAATGATGACAGATTTTTTATTTTGGGATGAACTGTCCCTTTAATACTCAAATAAAACAACCTGAACCATCTCATGAACAGTAAAAGAGCATCCTTTAAATATAAAATATTACCTTGTAAACGGTAATCAGGATGGTCAATAAGGAAAGTCAGTTACATAAAACTCAACAAACATGATCAAATGAATGAATGTATTTTTGAACAAACGGGACAGCTGCTGCAAAGAGACAGCTGTGTTACTGATAGCAGCTGACTGTATGCATTTCTGCCAATCTGTGCCCTTCTTCAAGTTTGCTTAAGGGGGGATTGTATGTTCTGTAGAAGCTGCGTGTCTAAAAATGATGATAAGCAGCTCAAAGGCCGGATCACAGACAGACATAGAAAGCAAACTAAAGACACAAGCCACCTCTGAAATACACAGTATTCAACTTTCAATATGGTGTCACACTGCTTGTCCTGATTCACATCCGTCACTGGAGTAGACGATCCAGGGTCTATTTCTGTGGTCGGTGTCTACTGATTGTTTTTGACTAGAGGTCACAGGTTTGATCTGGACCACAAACATCACAGGATTGATCTGGTATATGCTTGAGGTAACTTCACTGTGGGTGTGTCGACTTTAAAACCGATTCTGTCCTCCTGAACTAGAGTTTGCTTCCAGTCTGCATATTTCTCTTGTGTGATTAACTGCTCACGTGCTTTTAGCTGAGTGCAGTTCTTCTGTAGTCTCTAGTCAGCTTGGTGTAATTTTGGCACAGCTTCTGCACTCTCTATTATGATGTTAGCGGCAGTTGTTTGCCACAGTCTTATGAAGGAATAGCCCTATTGGTGTCACTTCCCAATAAACATGTCAGTACTAATGTAACGAATCACACATTTGAGTATTTTCACACCTCATTATAAAACTTGTGTTATGACCTTTCTGTTTACCGGAACTCAGTAGCACATTCCATTTGTTGGATCTCGCAGTCAGCCAAAATAAGGTATAGTATTACTGTTTTGTTTATTTGCCTTTAAAGAAACATTTCTGTTCATTACACATTTCTGTTGTACCATACACTCTAAAAAGGGTTCTATGTAGCAATACCATATTACTCTTAAAAATGGTGCTTTCTGATGTCACAGAAGAAACATTTTGGGGTTAATGGCTCTAAAAAAACGTTTTACATCTGGAAAATCTTTCTGTTTTACAAAAATGTTCTTTGAAGTAGAAAAGGTTCTTCAGATGATAAAAAATGAGAACCTTTGAGGAACCTTTGGTTTCCCAATCTATCTTTTAGTCAAATTGGTTCTTTAAAGAATCATTCTTTCTTACTTTTGTAATAGTTTGAGGAACCTCTTTCTACATAGACACTTTTCTGCAAAAGAAAGGTTCTGTGTATGTTAAAGGTTCTTTATGAAACTACTGTATACAGCCTGACAATTTTTTTGTAACTTTTATTTAAGTCTATGAATGCACATAAGGGAATAACACAGTCACCATTTGCTATACAGGTACATTTTGATTCTATTGTACAATTGGTTTTCCACTGTTGGATATACGCATTCAAATAAAGCCATTTCATTTCTCAACAGGCTCTTGTGGTTTTATGCAACCATGTCATGTGACACAACCTCCTGACACAATGTGAAGATCACAACCTTTTGTGAACTCAAAATAAAAATGGATGTAGTGAATGAGCTAACAGTCATTCATTGAGAGTCTGTTTCTTTTCTGCTGGTGTTTCTGTCCACGGATGTCCCTAGCTGGATTAGATTTAAGGCACAATTTTTTGCCCAATATGCAGTTAACGTACTGATCTCATCTTTAGTATGAGCCATGAGCGAATCATATACAGTCCATCAAGACACACTTTTGACTTTTTGCTGGTGTGCTGTCAAAAATCTTACTAAAATGATCTAAAAGAATGAATATAAAGAGTAGTTAAAATGTAATAATCCTAAATGTAACATTCTGTCTTCATTTATTTATGCATGTTATTCCAAAATTGTAGTAATGCAGATGGGACTGCATATACATCATTTATTTGCAGAACACTTTTTAATCCTTTATTATTTTGTCTATCAGAGGCATCATGACAACCACGAAACCGTAGCAGACTGCTGAATTACTTTCTTGCTATCTGTGAATTGAAGATTCTTCAGATGTCAGCTGGACTGCTGATGAAATTTTAAAGAGACGAAATAGGGGCTTGCAAAAGAAAGTCTGCATCTTACTTCAGAGGGAATTTTCTATGTTCCCTGTGAGATGCTCGTCAGAACTTTTACACAGAACAGAAATGAACAGCAAATAGGATGTTGTAAGTGAAATGTCCGACATGGTATTTAATGTGTGATTGTACATGATTGTTCATGCATGTCTATGTCAGTGCATTATTTTGCATTTTCAGCCTTCTTTACTGAAACTATACAATCATTTCATCATCTTTATACATTTTTGAAATGTTACCTGTGAACGTTTTGGTAACTTGATGGATGTTTAGACCTAACATTTTTTCTTTCTGTTAACTACTAAATAAACAGTAGTTTTTTTTGGAAATAAACTAAATCTTTAATTCAATCTATTGGCCTTTGTTATACTTCACACTAAACCTCATTTTAAAGGACTGTTGCTTGTTGTAGAAGGTTGTGGCTTGGAAAGGTCTATCTTGCAGTCTGCCAATATTGGTTTTTAATGGCAGAGACCTGAGCTGTGCACAGTAGGTGCTTTAATATTTTTGAAGCAAATAAAGAGACTCATGTTCTGAAATGAAAAGGCGTAGAAACGTTTAGGTTGAAATTTGTAAAAGCTTTATTGAACCAACAAGAAAACCAACCATTTCAATCTGGTCCACTCCCGTCCACGATCTTCCAAGTATGTGGATTGCTTATACAGACAAGGTTGATACTTTAGCTTTATTTGGGACTATCTCCAAAAAACAGATTAAATATCTGCCTAAACGATAGCGTTTATTCATAAAGTGCTGTATTAAAGCAGTATCACATATCAATCCTCAGAGGTCTTTACTCATCAGGAAATCTGTGATATCTAAGAAGAGAAAGGGAAATTTAAACCAAGGTAATCTGAATTCCTGTAGGATAAATCCACAGCCCTCACTGATCCATTTGTCCTGTTTAGGAAATGGAGATGGGATTTTCAGTTTTAGTGCTGACAATTTCCAAAATCCACTCCCATAATGTAACCATTGTCAGATATGTCTAGCAAGGTGGATGGGTGTATGGGTAGGCTGAAGTCGCAGATTACAGGCGAGAGTTTAAGATAATCTTGTTATTTATTCAACAGACTGCTAATTAATTTTGCATGTACCTTCAATAATTCACATCCTATATTTCTGCAGTCTTCTTCATGTAAGATGAATAATTCATTCGGGCAGACTTTGCTGTCTGTGATAAATGTTGGTTGCTATTTCAATAATGTTCAAAATGTCCTGGTTCTCCCTTTGATTCAAGTCTCTGTGGCTCTGATAACACTTGAGGTCACTGAAACATGCGTTTAATCAACATTGCTGTTATTATTCCTGTTCTCAGAAGTGATACAGTAGACCATTTTTATTCATGGAATAAGGCACACGCTGTTATTGAAATACTCATTCGTTTTGTTTTCAATTAGAGCATTCAGAATGCAGAAAGTCTACTGTTATCCATTAAAATTGAGTTAAAAGTTGAACGTAGACCTTCGAATTTGGCATGAAGTTGCTTGGAGAAAAATCTTTATATTTCTGACATTTGATGTGGGGATAACCAAACATAAATTGGCATTAATCTTACGTCTCAGAACACACAAAATGTACAACATGTATTAATCCGTTCTCCCAAACATCACAAAATAGAGACTGTGTCTGTCCCCCGGATTAGCAAACATAAAATAATGCGTAAACCTCTTGAAAGTAATTTAATAAATGTTAAACAAACTAAACATGAACAAAATGCAGATAATGAACTGTTACGACTCGGATTGCTAAATATTAGATCTCTCTCTAATAAAGCACTTTTTGTTAACGATACGATAACAGATCATAAAATAGACATGCTCTGTTTGACAGAAACATGGCTAAAACCAGATGATTATATTACTTTAAATGAATCTGTCCCCCAAGATTATTATTATAAACATGAGCCTCGTCTAAAAGGCAGAGGGGGAGGTGTCGCAGCACTTTACAATAACTCTTTTAGCATTTCCCAGAAGTCGAACTCTAAATATAATTCTTTTGAAGTCATGGTTCTTCATGTTTCAACACCTAATACTAAGGATAAAACACTTTTAAAATTTATTCTAGCTATTGTGTACTGTATAGGCCTCCAGGGCACCACACAGATTTTATTAAAGAATGTGGTGGGTTCTTATCAGAACTAGTACTGGCCGCAGATAGACTCCTTGTCGTTGGTGACTTTAACATCCATGTAGATAACGATACAGATGCCATAGGAATGGCTTTCAAAGACACTCTTAACTCCATGGGCGTTAGTCAACATGTGTCAGGACCCACTCACCTTCGTAATCATACTTTAGATTTAATACTGTCTTATGGTATAAATGTGGACGACGTTAAAATCCTTCAGCAGAGTGAAGACATTTCGGATCATTATCTGGTATTATGTTTGCTTCACTGGCCTACGGCTGCAAATAAAACTCATTGTTACAAATATGGTAGAACAATAACTTCAACTACCAAAGATGCGTTTCTCGATAATCTGCCCGAATTGTCTCAAATCATGAGAAATAACGTTGAAGATCTTGACATTACCACTGAAAATTTTAATTCCACCTTCTCGGTAACGCTAGACAAAGTTGCTCCACTACGTTTAAAGAAGATTAAAAATGGCAGCCCCACACCGTGGTATAATGAACACACTCAGGCTCTAAAGAAAGCGGCCCGAAAAATGGAGCGCAACTTTAAGAAAACTAAATTAGAGGTATTTCGTACAGCATGGAAGGATAGTATTCGAAAATACAGGAAAGCCCTAATAACTTCTAGATCCGCCTACTTTTCATCACTAATAGAAGAAAACCAGCACAACCCTAGGTTTTTATTTAACACGGTGGCTAAATTAACAAAAAATAAATCGTCAGTGACTTCTGATCCTGTATATCAGCATAGCAGTGATGAATTTATGAACTACTTCACATATAAAATCCAAGATATTAGAGAAAAAATTATAACAATGCAATCAGAAGTGAAACCCGCTGAACAAACTAACTACAGCGCCCTTAAGGAGAAAATGCAATTATTTTATACCGTAGATCAAGATGAGCTGTCTAAAATTATTAGATCATCTAAATCAACAACATGCATACTAGACCCTATACCTACAAATCTACTGAAAGAGATGCTCCCAGAAATTATAGATCCTCTTCTTGGTATTATTAACTCATCTCTGACATTAGGACATGTGCCTAAAGCATATAAGGTGGCTGTTATAAGGCCCCTTGTCAAAAAACCCCAACTTGACCCTAGAGAACTAGGGAACTACAGGCCTATATCGAATCTACCTTTCATATCTAAAGTTCTGGAAAAAGTAGTTTCAACTCAATTATGCTCCTTCCTCCAAAGGAATGACATCAATGAAGAATTCCAGTCTGGATTTAGAGCATGTCACAGTACAGAGACTGCTTTGATCAGAGTTACACATGATCTGCTATTGGCGTCTGACCGAGGTTGTATCTCGTTATTGGTGCTGCTACACCTTAGTGCTGCATTCGACACCATTGACCACAGCACACTCCTACATAGACTCGAAAATTACGTCGGCATTAAAGGAATAGCTTTGAAATGGTTTACATCTTATTTATCCGACCGTTTTCAGTTTGTAGCAATAAACAATGAGGTGTCACGAAAATCGCAAGTCCAGTACGGTGTACCACAGGGCTCAGTCTTAGGGCCTCTGCTCTTCGCATTATACATGCTACCTCTACGAGATATAATAAAGCGACATGGAGTTAGCTTTCACTGTTATGCTGATGATACTCAACTTTATATTTCCTCGAAGCCTCATGAAACACAGCAGTTCCATCGAATAATGGAATGCATAGTCGATATAAAAAACTGGATGAGTAACAACTTTTTATTACTGAACTCGGACAAAACAGGAGTGTTACTTATTGGACCGAAAACCGCCATATGTAACAACCAAGAATACTGCTTAACTATTGACGAATGTTCCATAAAACCCTGTCAATGTCAGATGCAGAGAAGTTAATTCATGCATTCATGACATCAAGACTAGACTACTGTAATGCACTGTTAGGTGGTTGCCCTGCAGGCTTATTACAAAAACTCCAACCGGTCCAAAACGCGGCAGCTCGACAAAAAAGTATGAACATATTAGCCCGGTTCTGTCAACCTTGCACTGGTTACCTATAAAGCATCGCGTTAACTTTAAAATCTTGCTTATTACCTATAAAGCCCTACATGGTTTAGCTCCTCAATACTTGAATGAACTCTTTTTGTATTACAGTCCTTCACGTGCATTACGCTCTCAGGCGTCCTGTCAGTTGGTAAAAACCTAGAATTTCAAAATCAAGTGCAGGTGGTAGATCCTTTTCCTATCTAGCTCCTAAACTTTGGAATAGTCTTCCCTGCACTGTCCCGGAGGCAGACACACTCTGTCAGTTTAAATCTAGACTAAAGACGCATCTTTTTAATCTTGCATACACTACTCTTCCATAATATAAATCCTCGGAGGGTTTAGGCTGCATATAAGCTAATATTTTAGAGTTTATAAGCTAATTTCTCATCATATTCTTGAACCTGATCTCATGGGAACTCGTAACTATTTTACGAGTAAACCAAAATTAGCCACCTCGTAAAAAAGTTGGGTTAGGCTGTGAGATTGTGTTGTATTCTTCCAAACTGCAGTAAAAAAATCCACAATAATACTATAATATTACTTTTTCCAAGAAAGACAAATCTGAAAAGTTGTTACCTTTATCTGCTTGTGTGTGACCTGGTCAATTGAGTTCTCGGGCAATTCCAAGCCTAAACGAAACATTTGCAGACACATCCATTCTTTTGCTACTCTGGAAAAGAAATGTTTCCATTCAAACAAGTTTAGAGGTAATGCAATTTCACATGTCTGAGCAGCAAGCCAGCAGCTCCACAGTATTCAGCATGATTAGCTGGCAGTGAATGGTCTTTGTCTTGCCCAGCATGTATAGTATATTACGATTGAAGCAGACTAGAGAGGCCCCAGCACTGCCCCGCAGGTTGGGTTCAATATTTTCCAACCAGTAAAAGTGCAGGAGAATGATCAGAACTAACAGCACATGGGGCCCGAGTCCAACAGCCTGTAGCAACAACCTCTAACCCCCACCCACCCAACTGTGATGTTATTCAGAATGTGCTGTGATTCAACACATATCAGTGGATTTCTGTTAAACCACCTCTGCCCACCTATTACCGGCCTGCCTCAATTCAATAGGGTCATCATCCAGAAAGAGGCTTTTAGTTTAGAGGTCTGATCAGCATTAATAATTTCCTTGCTTAGATCTGAAAACAGTAGATTCTGAAAACAGTAGATTTTCCTTAAGGTTCTCAACTAAAAAGTAGGATTTTTTTTAAGTGGCAACTCATAAAATCCATTACTGTTTAATTGGTGATCTCAAGACACCCAACTAAGTAAGGAATAATTGATGACGGGCTTCGCGTCGTGGCCGCATTACCACCTCGGTGTGTGCATTAATAATCGAATAATTCGAATAATTGAACGGACCGGAGTCAAGTATTCCACTTATACCATGGTTACCACACCACAGGACATTGTTCTAATGTTTAATTTCAACGTTTATCATGTTATCTTTAAAATGCTGTTGATGGCAGGACTACTTTCGTGCGCATCTCATTTCAAGTGTCCATTAGAGCGAACGGACTCGGAAGCTTGAGCCACTTCTACGTGGTGTGTGTGTGAGTGACAGAGCGACAGACCGCGCGCACACCAGTAATGTGATAGAAAAGCCAGTCAGGGGCGTAGCTACATGGTGGCCACGGCTACCCCTGAATGATGGATGGCCACCTATCTGGCCACCTCTGTTGAGCGAAGCAGTTTTAAGATGTGTGTCGGAGTTTACGGAGTGCTGCGCAGATCATTTAGCGTATGCACTGAAAAGTTGGGGTACTGCAATGTTTATTTTCTATAAAAAAATGCTAACTTACTGCAAATGATAGCTAGTGTGACCGTGTGAGCGGTAAAGGCGCGCTTAGGGCGGAGCATGTAGTTGTCTGGCGCTATAAATAGCCGCATCCATTGGACTCTATTTAATCCCTATGTTTTGTCATGTTTATTGTCCAGTCTTGTTGTATTTTGAGGTTGTTCTTTAAACTACTCGTGGACTCTCTTTATTCCTATACTCCGTGGATTATATATATATATATATATATATATATATTGGATTGTTTTTTGCCTGTTTTGTCTGTGGATCTTATTTTGTTCGTATTCCTTGGATGTTCCCCATTTCTACCTGAGCACTTGTTCGTTTGCCTGGACTCATTAACATTCACGTATTCATCAGTTTCCTGTGTGGCATTGTTCCTCATCTGTGAGATTGTTACGAATAGAATGGACCAAATAGAGACTTTCACAATGTGGCAAACTTAAACTGCATCTGTCAGCCTTCATTAAAAAAAATGTGTGTTCAGTGAAAGGAGGTGAAAAGCTCTATAAAAAAATAATTAGCAGTACGCCAATTGCTTGTGGATTTGAAAATGATGTCGGTTTTCACTCTATACACTGGACGTGTTTAAAATAAACTAAAACTAGCGAGTGTGAAATTCATACGACTGATCTCTAAAGTACTTTGGGACGTCTTAATAACAAGCCAGACAATGAGTTCCACTCATGTCCATGGCTTAAATAAAACATCCCAAACTCTAAATATGATGATTGCTTATAGTGATGCTCGCCTTAGCTTTACTTTACATATGTGTGAAATATTTTTTATTTTGTCAGTAGTGGACCAAAAAACGTTGAATTAATGCAAAAACTCTTATTCCCAGTCATGCACTTCGCGTCTTGGGAGAACGTACTGTTCCAGAGTTCGTTTGTTATGTTTGATTTTCTATAATAATGTGTGTCGTGCTGCGGTGGCTGTATGAGAACTGTAGGCAGTGCTGTCGGGCTGCGTGCAGGGCGCGCTGACGCACGGCTGCTGCTGTTGCTGTGAACCGCAGGGATGTCAGACGCGCGCGTGTACGCAAGGAGGTGAGCGCAGACAGACAGGTCTCCCGACAGCATCAAAAACAGGACAGTGACACATCCTCTCTCATCCGATTCAGTGCCTGAGAGGAAGAGGAGTCAAATAGCGGGTACTATGTGTCCACGTCGCGTGTCCGCGACTCTGAGCGAGGCAGCGCGTGCGAATTCTGCGGCAGCTGTGAATGCGGACTGATCGGGAATAACGTAGACTGGAAAAGTCAGCCAGGCATGAAAAAACAGGCTGATCAGTGAGCAAATGATCAACTAGACGATCGTTTGCATACGTATACATTGTGCGCAATCTCAGGGTTCTTTCAATGAAATACACAGTGGATGGGAAGAGAGGCGCAGAGCGTTTTGATGTGAATCGAGACTCATTGGATTCGGTTTAAGTGATTCTGCAGTTTCTGCCAGGAGATCTTACATCAGGTAAGCAGTCAATATTGAGTCATTCGGACAGTTTCAGATTTCAGTTTTTGGGCCAAATAAAATTCAAGGTGTCAGAGTTCACGTGCCATCTGCAGTGTTACATATATGTGTTTTAGCCCTTAAAAAGATCAAGATTTTTAAAAGGGCCGTCCAAAATCAGAGACAACTTGTGAAAATGTTTCTATTATATGCTTTATTTATTGCAAATTTGACTATCAGCATAAATTATATGAATAAAAGCTTAATAGAAAAATTAACATTATGTATATATAATGTTCTTTAGCGGGTACCTTTTTGCTGTGGTAACATTCATTTGAACTGGAAAAAACTGATAGCAAAAGTTATTGACTTGGGAATGTTTCCAAGTGCCCATGGAGAAATTGTGATATTTTGTCTCCCCAAAAAAATAGAAATATATTTTCTTCATTGTGCATCACGTTGCTTTGTTTATATATTAGAATATCTCATTTCTAAAACCTTATTTGCACATTGGATTTTGTCAATGTGGTCTCAAACTTGTGGATCTCATTGTATATGTACTGTATAAGACAGTGATGTTGCTGCCACTTTTAATCACTATTTTAATAACCTGTTGTTTTTTAAAGTATAAAATGGAATTAAACCTGTCATTGCCATCACTTCTTTGAACTTCACGTCATCTTCTCAGAGGTGTGTTTTATCTAACACACTTTTAAGAATTTGCAAAAACAGCTACTATCAGCATCTTTCAAACTCAAAGTAAAAATTATGATACTCATTCAGTTGCACTATTGTGGTTATATAAACATGATATGTAATGACAGAATATAAGTCTGTGTTTCTGAAACAGGATCAGTGTTTTGACAGCAGTGCTCCATAGGGTGATCTCTGTTTTTCTTTAAGGGTCTTTATCATCAGGCACCGAATTCCTCAAGCTCAGGAATGTTCAGGAAGAGCAATTGGACTCTTTGTGTCTTGTGAACACAACATTGGTATTAATATCCACAAGAGCCAGTTTTGCACATCAAACAGAACTCAAGACTGTTCACATTACCGAAAGACTCCTTCATTACAAAGGTGCTGAACAGCTTAACTTGCAACAATAATGTTTATTAATTAGCTTTAAAGTACTAAACCAACAAATGTATTATTCTTTTGCTTGTATCCAGCCACATTCCCAGAATTTTGTGCATGGAGCATTGAAATTATTTTAACTCATCGCTCATTTTCAAAGTGGTCCATTTGAAATGTAAGATGGTTTTGAAAAGGCTTTCTCCCCTAGCCTTCCCCACACCACCCTAAGTGCTAAAACATCTATAATGAAATTGAGCTCTCTGTTAATGTGTCATCTCTGGAATGACTGTTGTCTAAAGATTTCTTTCTTATCTTTGAAAGAAAGGCCTGACCAAACTAGCAAATGTAAAACGGATAATAGGTAATAAATGACAACATGAATATTCAAACTGAAACAGCTTGGTGGGATTTTAGTCAAGTGAATGAACACATCAGTGACTTATGGGCACATTTGAACTCATTTTTAATTCCATGCTGGAATATTAGTCTTTATTAGTGGTTTTGCTCTGTTGAGTTAATCTGTTTGTTTGTGACAGACTCTCAGTGCACTGGGCTGGGTCTTTTTATCTGATCAGCTGGGTGAGTTTAATTAGTCTGTGTATCTGCGAGATACATGACTCAGATGATCAGAGGCTATGTTTCACGTGACTTGTTATCGGACACAAAACCCTAGATTTATTGGAAGCTGCAGCACATATGTGATGAAATACAAATACAAATACAAAGCGGCTGCTCTTTTACAAAAAACAATTCAAAAAAACAATATTCGTTACAACGAATATCAAATATGACAGTGACCTTTTTATTAAATTTGCTCTTAGCTCCTGCAGTTATATTGCAGTTTGTAACCTTGTTAGCACTGAAGTGATTTTCAGAAAAGCTCTCATGAATGATTTGTTCTGAAAGTTGCAAGTTAGGTAAGAATCTAAACTGGAGTTCAGCAATGGGATAAACTAAATCAATCAACTATTTCCCTATGGGTTGTGTCTGTTCAGTGCACATTAGATGTCACATTGAACATTATCCATGTGTCCGGGGCCAAATGTGAAACAAGCAGAGTTTGTCTCAACAATTGACAAATGTCAATTTATTTATAATTTTATATATAAAATTATTATGATATTATAGAAATGTTTTGATAACACGGTTATCGTCAAGAATTCACAATAACGGTATTATCACAATATTTACTGAATAAAAAAAAATTATGCCATCAGTGAAGTTTATTTTATATTTGCCCAATGAATCACACTTAAATTCAAGTTTATGGAGGCAGAGAAAGAGTTTGCAACTATTGTGACTCTTAAAGCGGCCGTAACACACACGGTTTCTGCCAATCTCATATTAATCTTGAGTACCTAGAGTAGTATTGCATACTTCGTATCTTCGAAGAGTATTTAATTTGATCACATTATAAAAGATAGATACAGCTGTACGATTATTTCCGAAAGCGGCGCGTTCGGGGGGGGTGGGGGATGGTTAGGCTGAACTAAAGCACGTGCGCACCCATTGCCAACAAAACACAGACATCAGTTTCACTCACCGCATGCGGTTCATGTCTGGCATCTTTAGCGCTGGGATGGCTCCATATATCAGTTTCAAACGATCTCCAAATCCAGCGTTATAGCCACTGTTTATATAACATTCATCACCCAAATGCAGTGAACAAACAAACACCTGAACTTCGCGAACGTATGGCTCTCTCTCTCTCTCTCTCTCTCTCTCCTGCAAGTGAAAGTGACGTCTGCGCATGCTCCTTCTCCTGCTCTCCTTGCTGCCGCGTGGGCGTGCCGCGTGCTTTTCTGGGAGAAATGTCCAATAAGGGAAAATAAGAAAAATTGTTTCCGAAACGTTCCGAAACCTGTACGGTCGCAGAAATACTATGTAATACGCCCAACTCGTTTGTTGACAAGTTGATCATGTTAAGCATGAGAAGACAGCATGTTTAACATTGTGAAGAATTCAGAATGCATGACACACCGTTGCACGGCCGCTTTAAGGCAAAACTTTGAATTTGGTGCTGAACAGTTTACGATATTACGATATGTGTAGAATTCACATTACATTCGATACATTCACATGACGATACATTCACATGATATTTATATTAATATCACGGTTCTTGGAAATATGTTGACCGCCCTAATGGCATTTTGCATGTACACATATTCATGATCTAGTGTTTAGACTGGTTCCAACACAAGCATTTTAGGCAGCTGCATGCAAACAACAAATCTATACTGTAGGTTAACAGACTGACAAGGTTTCAGCATTATTTGTGCATGTTTACATATGTATTTATATACATCAAATGATCAATAGACTGTATATATACTGTATATATATATATATAATCAGTTACATATACGTAATCGATTAGGCTATGTAAATGCTTTTGCATGCCCATATTGCATTCTACACAGACAGTTTTAAGATTTATTAATGTGTTCATGTGAATATTCACTAATGTGGAGCATCTAAACAAACGTCCAAAAATCTAGATGTTCTGAGAGCTTCAGTAAAATATCAGCCATGTAAAATTTCAACACTGTCTTTCCAACAGCAAGTCTCTGGGCAACATTAAAAAGATATTAAAATATGTCTTTTGACCGTCCCCTGGGCTCGGGCTGGGTTTCTCCTTGATTTACCCTTTATTGCTTTCTCTGGACTACATTCATGTGCTTAATTTCCTCTTATCAGCGACAGCGTATGGAGTGTATGAGTTGAAGACATACTGTCTATCTCTGCACTCTCTCCTGACCTTGGCTGAGCTGGAATTGATTGCATGTCTGCAGATGTGTGTCTTGGCCTGCATATAAATGTGCAGGTCTTGGAGGTGGTTTATTGTGAGATTTTCTAGCTTGAAACAAACTAAACTAGCTAGTGTCGACTAAATGTGAGTTTTGTTATACCTTCAAAGACCGAGGGAGGGGCATTGCATGCATTTAAATAGATATTTTTCGGCTGTATGAGAGCCCAGTGTGTAATATCTTACTTTGATCATCCCCATCTTCTGCTTGACCCGTCGTTGACTGACTATGGATTCAGCTCTGAGGAAGATCAGAGTAAGCTCTTTGAGTTGGTCTTAACCTCACTAAGTAATGTTTTTAGTAAAGATGGTCTGTCAAAGCTTGTGTAGTCATGCCAACGTAAGCATCATATCTGCTGTTTAAACTTGGCACAGAGAATGGGCTTTAAGTAAAGTGAAAGACTGACACTTTAGCTGTACGTTGAATTGAAGCTGTAACATTTTTTTTTATGGTGAAATACCTTTTGCTATCCCAGTTTAAAAAAGACAAACTCTTTGAAATTGGTTACAGGTCCAATGTGTAATTTTTTAGAGGCTCTAAGACCTTACAAAATGAAGCGTTATGTTTTTTTTTCCCTTAAAGTGAGTTTTTTCTATCTACATACACCGTGGGTCCCCTTACATGGAATTCACCATGTTGTTTCTACAGTGCCCCTTAATGGACAAACTTCTCTACAGAGCGCGTTTCACAAATATGTAATCTCATTCGGCAAAGAAGGGAAAATGTGACAACATCTTAATCCTTTGTTAGCCGCCATAGTGCTTCGAAAGGGAGGGGGGAGTGAGCCGTTGGTTGCAATTCGCAACCTCGTCACTAGATGCTGCTAAATTTCATACAATGAACCGTCTATGAAAACATTGTACCCAAAACCACACAACAAAATAATGCATTTCATAAAATTGTACATGAAAGCAGTAGTTTACCATACAGCTCTCTCTCTCTACTCAAACTTACCACCTTTAATAAAACGAGTTGTTCCAAATACCACCTAATGACCACCATAGAAAATCACATGAATAAAGACTCAAATTAATAGTAGAGCTCCTCTAATTCTAATCTAATACAAACACATTTTTATTTATTTCATGTTTTTCAAGTTAGTCGGCAGTAATAGTGGACACAAAACACTTTTCTGTAGTGCACTGTAAACAGGGCTCTGTAAATTACTTATATGGGGGATTTATTAACTTTGTGGGGACTTGCAGAAAGACTACAAACCTATATTAAAGACAGACAATGTGGAAAAAATATATTTAACACAGAAGATAAATAAATAAAATATATCTATCAATATTTATCTATCATGTATTAAACATTTAAAATTGTATTTAAAACACGAAATGTACGCGTACCACAGTTTGAGAACCACTGCTCTACACCCATAAAGAAACAGTTAATCTGTTGATCTTTTTTTTGATCAGTTACAAGAAAAGCCTAAAGAATGGTTCAGCTACAGAACAGCCGTATACATCCCAATCAGATTTTCAGATTAGTGCTGGATTACCAGCATCACTGGGTTTTTCTAGTAAATAATACTAAAGTAATCACTTTTTGGACAGGTGGGGAGCCATATTTTGTTTTTTTTACCATCCTTAATAAAACGTCTGGTCATTGCAGTTATCTGTTAGCACCGGATTGTTTGGGGCACTGCGGTGCATAAGCACTGTTTGGAAAAGTTATAATAATTCATAAAGCATAATTTATAAGCTTTTTGCATTTATATTTTTGCATTGCATCGTTTAATAGGCTGGTCAGTTTTGATCTAAACACTTTTTTATTATTTATTTTCGAAGCATTAAATTTGAATTTTAAGGTTTGACCATGCAGACCAAAAACAAACACAGCTGTTCTCCGTCCCCACAGAGGTTTGTAAAGAATGACTGTTCTTTTGTGTTCTTATGAAGGTGTAAGCAGGGTGTGTTTGAAAGCTGGACTCCAGATGCTTTGGCGTCTTAGTTTCTTCAACTCTTCACAGGTCTAAGGCATGACTGATTATTTCACTACATGGATGATCAACCTGAGGTCAGTTTGATTAATGACTGTGGTAAAGCACTCTGTGAGGGGAAACTAGCCCTTTTAGAACCATAATAGAGAATAATCACAGTGAAGCTGGCAGATACTGACCAAAATGTTATATCACAATTTGAGTACATTGACACACATCACAGTAAAGTTATTTTAGCTGTTCTATAAATTCAGCTAAAAACATGAGATAATGCCCATCAACTTATTTACTTTACCTGTGCATATTAGCACTTGACGGGATGCTAAACATAGCACAGCAAAGATAAGATTATTTAATGAATGAGTGATAGCTATGGCATCAACCCAAACAGCTTCAAAAAGCAAAATAATTGGGACACTGGCCAGGCTTTATCACAAATGACTAAGACGAAGAGCCTGAGTGCTGACAGCTACACTTCTATAATGGTGCGCAAGAATGTCACGGACGTATTCAAGGTCGTTCTGTTGGAAACCTGCATATAGCCATATCACAGTTCTCTTGCTATGGCAAAAGGACATTTGAACACAAGGTGATGGTCTAGCCTTGGCGTTGAAGGGTAGGCTTTCAGTTGTAGCGACCAAGCGCCCTGCGATTTCCGCCATTTTGGGGTGAAAGCGACTCAGCAGATGGCAATATCAGCTGCTTTGTTAAAAAAAACATAAAAGCTGAAATTCAACCTGAATGATGATAATACATGATGACAAAAGCCTTGGCTCGCTAGAAACAATGTCAATTATAAAGCATTTTCACCCCAAAATGGTGGCCGCACCATTTCCTAAAAAGCATCAGCGTTTCGCCTCTTGGTATTCTATACTCTTTGATTTAAGGGTGTTGACAGCTGCATACATTGCAGGTTTAGAGTGACTGAAAGGAAAAAACAGGGGGTTATAAAGGATCTAAGGTCCATGTGGTTTAGCACATGCAGAAGAAATTGAGTGAATGTTTTTATCCATCAACTTCTTTTGAATTGCGAAAAGGCAAATCTGTGATGATGAATCTGCATTGACGCAATCTGTGGATTTATTCACTGGATAAAATGGTTTATCTGCCACTGTTGTACTGCCTTTAATAGATAACCTTCACAGCAGCAGGGCTGTCTCTTTGTTGAAGGCTAGACCCGCTACTGACCTGGGATAATGAAGAACCAATTGTGTGAGCGAGAGACACAGGACCCTGAGAAAGAGACTAGTGGAAGAGAGAGAGAAAGGAAATAATAGGGATCTCAAAGTGGTCTTGAGATAAGATTCAGCTTGTCAGGAGGCTTGTAGCAAGCAATAATTACCCACTGGGAATAACAGACCTGTGCTTGTTCAATGGTGAACTCTTCTATTGGCTCAAAGGATGGGCTTTGTGGGTGTGTGTGAACCCGAGAGGGTGGCCGTACAGAGGGCCACCAGAGTCTGGGGATCAGCCAATATTCACTCCAATAAGGATGTTGGATGCAGTTACCAGCCACAATGGCGGCAATGTGAGATCAACTTTCACTGATGGAATGGAATTGAACGAAATGAAAATGAATGGAAGTTAATGGGTAAGAATGGCACTCAGTTTAATGAAACGAAACAGAATAGCCTGGAGCACATTTTGGGTAACAGTAGGATGCAAGGGAGAGAAATACAATATATGCAAATATAGAGTGAAATAGAAGACGGGTTTGTGAATTAAAGAGCGAGGAAGGATTCCCTGGATTTTCCCTAAATTGAAAAGTCCTTTAAAAAAGCAGTACAGCACTCGATCTGTGAAATTTAGCTGATAATGCTTAATTATTTTAAATTAATTCCTATCCTGGTGTAATGAGTGCACACAGAGGGAGATGAACAGCTGTACTGAGTGAGACAGATAAACAGCCTGCTGTTGTTTTGAACCTCTCTTTTGGTATAGCCAATAATATATTGCTAAAGATGGATAAAAACCTGTAATAAAGGAGATCACTTAAAGGAAAAGTTTACTAAAAATTTTAAGTACTGTCACCATTTACTCACCCTCTTGTCGTTTCAAACCCATATGACTTGTTCTGCAGAACACAAGAGAAGACATTTTAAAGAATGCTGGTAACCAAACAATGACATCACTTCTATTGTATGGAGACAAAACCAATGCAAGTAAATGGGTGCTGTTGTTTGGTTACCAACATTCTTCAAAATATCTTTTGTGTTCTGCAGACGTCATACAGGTTTGAAATGACAAGAGGGTGAGTAAATGATGACATGACAGAATTTTCAGGTTTGGGTGAACTTATTGACCCAGCTTATTATAGTTTTTCTCGATTGCTAACACACAATTCATGAAACAACTCACCATTTTCTGACAACCATAAACACATTCTCAGAACAATACACCAACTTGTACAAACCCCACACACAAACAGTCTCAATTTGCAAAGGTTTAACCATGTTCTCATTCAGAAAACACAAACACACAATATAATGAACTGAAGTGTCAATATGTAAACTCAAATAGCACACATTTGTCCATCAGTAAACATTCAGTTGCAAAACTGATGACACACCAATCAGAATCTCAGGGTAATATCAATAGGAGCACAGGTAATTGTGCATCCTAGAATCATCTACTGGGCTTTATACTACTTACTGTAAACATACAGTATAATTACAGTACACACTTTATATGAGAGATATTTCTCTATTCTGTATCCTGTAAACTGTAGCACGTGTACACCCTTTTTACCTGTTCTGTATTTTTGCAGAAAATACGGAATACTTTTACAAAATTGGGCCAAAGGTGCAGAGGATGCCATATTTTTTACATTGCCTCCTATTGACAAATCGCTTCACTGTATTGTTTCCTTTATCGTCTCTGTAAGTCGCTTTGGTTAAAAGCATCTGCTAAATGCCTGAATGTAAATGTTATTTGTGCAGTTGTGTACCGTATTGTGTTGCATGACCAGTTTATATTGTTCTTTGGTTTTTGATCTTCTCTTGTCTTGTAAGATCATCTTCATCTACTTTACAGTAGTGTAATGTTTTATTCTTTCCTAAAGCTCATTCTTGCACTTTGCTCTATGTGCACTCTTTTATGTTGTATATTCTAATAAACACTAAGCTGTCAAATTATTCTTGAATCCCACTAAGAGTTTTAGTAACAGTGTTTTGAATTGATCTCACCAGTGTCTAAGACTATGTTGTAGTGTGGGTGATTTTGAGGGCTTGTAAGTTATGTCTGCAGGAAAAGTTTGGTTTTTCAGCAAGTTTGAATGGTTTTGAGAAGAGAGCTTCATTTTGACCTGAAAGCTTCATTTTGACCTGAAAATAGGATGTTTGGGGAATTGGGTGAAATGTTATGGATTTGTGTTTACTGTTTTGAGAATACGAGGCATAATTTCAAGAAATGTGTTTAAGCAATCGAGAAAAACTGTAAAAATACAGCCGCAGAAAATATTAAGAGACCATTTCAAAATTATTTTCAGTTTTTCTGAATATACTATTTGTGTTTAGGTAAAATTATCATATGCTCATTTTTGTTTCGTTCTTTTAACTACTAACAATATTTCTCCCAAATTTCAAATAAAAATATTTTATCTATATGCAGAAAATGAAAACTGGAGAGACAGGTCAAAATAACAAAAAAGTTGCTCTGTCTTTTTTCAGACCTCAAATACTGTTGTAAGCAATACAACAGTAACATTTGTTCATGTATTTAGGAAAAGTAAAAAAAGTCTTGTTTTATTGAAATTCAACTAAATAAAAATTGGGAACGGACTCTTAATTTTTCCCGCAGCTATACATATAAAATAAAACGGAAAACAAAACAATTACATTCACTGTCTGGAAAACTTGAATATGATGCAACATTTTGTAATCACAAGGTTTTATAATTGACAGTCAGCCCTGGCAACCAACATCCAACACTACACTATGCTACTTTCATGTCTGTTGTAGCGCTCTGGGGTCTCTTTCATCTCACATAATGCAATAATCTGAACTCAATCAATATTTGTTTGTTCATTTATTTAGTAAGTAGCTGTGTAATGATGAACAGTCAGCCGGTCATTACTGCAAAACAAACAGGGTGAAATAAGACACTTATCACCCTGTTGGGGTTTCTGTAGCAATAACGACAATCATTCATTACTTAGCCAAATACAATGTAAATAAACAAGTGATCAGAGCATCACTTTGCACTTTTTGCAAATGTCACTGTGATTTGCATGCAAAAGCAAGAAACAGTTCAACTGTTGACAAATTCTGCTGGATTTGCTTTTGTTTTGAAACGCTGTCAGCTGTCCTTTTGTGTAAATAATCATTTGTGTAAATCATAAGTACATAAGTACAGTTTCCTTTCCTGTGGCTCAATGGTTAGAGCATGGCACTAGCAATGCCAAGGTCATGGGTTCGATCTCAGGGGATTGCATATAGTCAGAATCAAATGTATAATACAATGCATTAATGCAATGTAAGTCGCTTTGGATAAAAGTGTCTGCCAAATGCATAAATGTAAATATTAGATATTCTGACCCAAATCACCATATACAAAACAACTGTAGCACTCTGTTGAACTGCTTTAGTGCAGTGTTGTACAGCCCTTCAGATTTATTCCATGTAGACCCCCGAAAAAATGTAAACCTGGTGGTAGTGCGTCTGGTAAAATGAGTCTTAACTTACGCTGGTATGAGACATTTTATCTCTGCAGGATGAGTTTTCTTTGGACAAATCATCAAGCGCTTCGCACATGCTACCGAAAGAGTTTAAATAATGTCACCAGGTGCATTTGGAATGTCAACAGCGCGTCGGTAGGGAGGTCTGGTTGAGGTAATGGGTAAAACGATTGCGATATGCAATTATTCTGTCAACGGAGGAATTTAGCCATTTCAGACAAACATATGCCGAATAAGCACATCTCAGGACAAAGAGCGCATAGGAAGTGATAATGGCTTCCTTCACCATTGTGTTGTGCAGGTCTGAGAACTTGACTTTTGCAGCATGGAGGTCAAATTAGATAATCTCCTTTAGGCAGTCTTGGGTATTAGCCTAAATTCCGTTCTGTTGTATGAGGGTATAGGTGTTTGTGTGCATTCGTTTGTGTGTATAAAAACTGTTCTTAGGATGGGTTGCACCAACAAGGATTAAAGTAAACAGAGTTTAGAGTTAATCTAGGGTTTGTTCCTAGACATAGTTTTATTTTAATTTAAATTGCGTTGCACCACTAAATTTTAAACAGAGATGAACAAATCGTGGATTAAAACTTTAAAGGCGGGGTAACCGATTTCCGAATTACGCTTTAGACAACTGAGTCGGGCCGAGTACCAAAACAACCTTGTAGCCAATCAGCAGTAAGGTGCACAGTGCACAGGACGGACATTAGCCGAGCCGAGCGCTGACGAAAGCGACATATGGGGGTAGGGGTGTGTTTGTTTTGGTGATTTGAACATCAACAACGGCTAAGAGAAATCGGACACCCCGCCTTTAACCTGTATTTAAACCATCATATGCGATTCATTTTGTCCGCCATGATGGATTTCCCGGTGTAACTAAACAGCAACAGTGTTGCACTGTCATGTAAAAAGGAAATAAACAGCGTGTGCATGTAAAATAAACGTAATTTTGCTATTTAAAACCTCTCTCTGGATAATTCGTTGATCAGTCTGATCATTCATAAACACATTTAACAAGCCTTGAGGGGTATGACAGCGTACAAAATAAATATGACAGTTGAGCTGCATCATTACCTCGCGACCGGAGCAGACATAAGAGAGAAGAAAGCAGTACGGGAATCACGAGCGGGTGGACCTCTGCCATCGACGCCGCCACGAACGGCCCCGGTAGGCGATTGCGTTTCCGGGGGTCATCCTCAGTCGTGTTCTGGGGCTGTTTGCGGCAGCACCGCCGGCTGAGGTGCGCCTGTTCGGGACCGGACCACAATTTAAACAGGGCGCCCAAAATACCGGTGTCCCTGGTCACTGGTGCCGCTAAAATACACTTCTCAGGTATGGCGTTATTATAATGACAAATGTCGCGAGCGCATTCTTGTCATACGAGCGCGCGAATCTCTCCGCTCGCACGCCGATTTCCTTTGCTCGTGCACAAAACTGGACGCGCGCTTTCAACTGAGCGTGTGCGCACTCAAAATGCGTTCCGTGCGTCCACGAATCTTTTGGTACTCTTGCTCTCGAGAGGTCCTCCTGTGTGTTCCAGGCATTATAGGCTGTCAAAAGTAGTCAACCAATCAGGGATAGGCTTCCACGGCGGGCCAATGAAAACGCGACCTTTTACATGGCATCTTATTGGTTGAAAGTGACTCGACGTTTTCAACGAAGCGAGATGGATCCACCACGTTCTCAGGTAACAATATTAATATATTTGATGCAACATTATTAGTCAAATGTGTATTAGAAATGAACGGGGCATTAGGATGCTTTGTAGGCTACATATAAACATCAGTTTAACTACCATGTTATTCAGACAAAACAGGCCAACACCCTCAAGTTCATGTGGTCCTCATGCATGTCCTACACTAAACATAATATTGTCAAAATAGTACTAAATTGATTACCGAACAATTTAGATTGGTGTCTTAAGTTAGCTTTATTCTAAAATAATATTTACTACAAGTAACGGTACATATCAAAACAATAATAGCACTGGAGCATTTGGAAATATCATATAATATTCTATACTTATTTGGTTATGCATTTAATGCGTTTGCAGACACACACTGTAAGTGTTCTGCATTCAGTGTTCCAGAAGTTCAGGGCACACAACTGAACTTCTATGCAATATACCAAACGCTCCCTTACCGTTCATTTATAATATACATTTGATGAATAATGTTGCATCAAATATATTAAAATTGTTACCTGAGAACGTGGTGGATCCAGAGGCGTATTAAGACCTCTTGGTGCCCCCCATCCACCCACCTACCCACACGCAAGAATCCACTCATTAAAAGATTTATATATTAAAAGATTTTATAAGAATGAAACTCAGCAATTTACAATATACTATTTTACAAGAATTACACATTAACATGACACTTTTGTAGAAAAGAACACGAAAAACAACTCTTCATCAAGCATTTTTAACAATTAGGCCTACTGTAGTTAAGAGGTCGCATTTTCATTGGCCCGCCGTGGAAGCCTATCCCTGATTGGTTGACTACTTTTGACAGCCTATAATGCCTGGAACACACAGGAGGACCTCTCGAGAGCAAGAGTACCGAAGGATTCGTGGACGCACGGAACGCATTTTGAGTGCGCACACGCTCACTGAGCGAGAGGAGAGACAATTCATAAGAGAGCAGCGTATAGTTGAAAGCGCGCGTCCAGTTTTGTGCACGAGCAAAGGAAATCGGCGTGCGAGCGGAGAGATTCGCGCGCTCGTATGACAAGAATGCGCTCTCGCCTTGTAATAATGCGCTCGCGACATTTGTCATTATAATAACGCCATAATCAGGATGTCAGTCTGTTCCATTTAATCACAGATGTTGTGCTTGTATGTATTGGATAAGAAAGCAGGGCATCTTGAACTTGACGCTTCACAACCGACCACCCATCAATCCGCCGTGCCCTCACTTGTGCTGAGGTGTTTTATTTATTTTCATTTTTATTTACAATAAACACATCACTGAAGCATGACATGACGTTTATGTATCTGTTTCTGATCATATCCCTGCACATTTTATTATAGATATGTGTTTTTTTATTATTTAATCTAAAGAACATTTTCACTACAAAAAACCTTCTCTTTTGATGTTAAAGAGTTTTTATGGAACCATTCAACCACAAATGCTTCTACTATGGCATTATTTTTTTTTAAGAGTGTACCTGGCTTATAGATTTTAAAATTAAGATGATATTTTGAGGAATTTAGGAAAGCAAACCGTTCTGGGGCACCTTAGACTAACATTTTAATTATTTCTTTTATGGTTGTCAATCATATCCCAGAAATGTCAGTTGCTAACATCAACAGAACAAAGAAATTTATACAGGTTTGGAACAACTTGGAGTATCCCGTCAATAAATCACTATTAAATCCTTACGTATAAATATTTTTCAGCTGTATATTTTATATGTAGGTTTTATTTTACAGCATTTTGTGTAAAAATGTGTCATGTGTTTGCATAACCTCATACCATAATAATCATTCAGTCTTGCTGATTCAGCAGGGAAAGGAAACTCCGTTTTTTTATCGACCACTGCTAACGTTTTAATACATTTTAGCAGAATCTCATGTAAATATTGCATATAGCCAGAACAAGTAGGCACCTCGCCCCACCTGTACACGTGCTTCCATTATTCTCATATCTCACCCCACTTCTACGATGTATCTTCCACTCCCTCAAGGCTCACCAGCTCTTTGTCTTGTTCTCATCCATTTTCTTCATCTCTGTCTCTTGCGGTCTCAGCTCATTTTTTATTCATATTCAGAATGAGTTCTGAAGGGAAGGATGGAAACTTTAGTGCTGGGTGTGGAAGCTTACAAACAAGGACATTCTCACCACATCTTAAAATGTGCACATTCTTTTTTCAGTTTTGCACCTCGTTAAGATTTAAAGACTCATCGAAATAAATTCCATATGTGCAAATAGACAAATCTACTTGTTATTTATTTCTCTCTCCCTCCTTTTGCTCTACCCTACAGTATCTTTTAACACTGTAAGTATTACGGCAGGTGTTTTAATGGCTTCGAGAGACACTCCGCTCTACTGACACACTGCATCAAGAGCCAAACTGTGCCTTCCTTCTGCTGTCCCAATTGTTTTAATGAGATTGGACGATCCAGAGCTTCCCCTGTGGTGAAGAGCATAGTATACTTCTGTATACCATTCAGCATTACTCAGTCTGTCACAAATGTGACAAATGTAGCCTATACAAAACAATTGGCGCAATGTAATGAGATTAATGTAATTCTAAATGTATGTAGATGAAATAGATTATAAAATATAAATGATAAAGATGTTGAAAACATAGTTTAACCCTGATAACTCATTTAATTTAAACAGAAACAAAGCAGCACCCGAAGTGTCTTTAACCCTCTGGGACTCTTCGTTTAGGGGTCACACCTTCGCAGTCAAAAGTGACCGAAGCCTTAAAAATGCAACTTCTTTTTTTTTAGGAAAATTAATGTAATAGATTTTTGTTTCTGTTTTTTCTTTAGCATTTTTTGAGAATTTGATGGTACTAATTAATATTTATGCAATAATCATTACCCATTTTTACCCACTGAAAACAATAAAGAATTTTTTTTAAATATTTTTTTACGAATTTTTCAATTAATGCATTATTTTAGGTTAAAACAGAGACCAGGCTATTAAAATCTATATTTTTTTAGCCTTCTGGTTGTAAAAAAGTACAATGCAAAACATGTGTAGTGGCATGTGTAATGGAGTAACCACCAGGTTCCAGTATAGCCCTCTATAGTGTAGTTTGTGAATTCCCTAGTTGTTCAGATATGACTTAGGATTTGTGGATTTGAATGTACATTTAGACAATGTCAAAGATTATTTTTTTTCAACATTTTGTCATTTTTTTGTCAACTTTGAGATATTTTTGGTTTGATAAGTATCAAGTTTTGCATTATGCTGACAGTCAAACATTAAAATTTTGTTATAAAGGGAACACGTCTAAACACCTCTGATTGGCCAGTATATTCATTCGATGAACTGTGATTGGCTGTAATGCTCAAAGCTGTAGCGGAGCAAAATGTAAATCTGTCATCGACTGATTGCGACTGTCCTAGTTAGTTTTTATTTTGCAGGGGCCGTTTTCCCCCTTTTATTTTGAATTTGGAGGGCAGTTTTGTTCACCTTGTTGTCATTTTTTCCCCCAAAGCCTCTGTTAATTTCCGACCCTGATCTAAACAATGTAACAGTTATGGTGGGAACCGATCTCTCTTCTCTAATTAATTATCTGTTAATAGAGCCTAACGTTAATTTACACAATGAAAAGTTGTTTAGGAATCCTAAACCCAAAGGCTAAAGAGTGAAACTTATTTAAAATATGATGCTTCCTTCTTGTTTAACGTTATTTCTCAAGTTAGTAATAAGTAAACCTGCTAAGAAAGTTTAAAGAAATATGGGATCTCTCCAGAGCATGTGAGCGGAGCTGAGCGGTGCGAATTTCTGCTCCCCACTCACGTGGGTGTTCGCTCCACCGCTCAAAGTCGCACCAGACCGCTCCGCTCCCCGCTCACCTACAATTTCATCCCGCTCCGGTGAAATCGCTCCACGCAGGAATTAAAAATTCCTCTGCATGCCTAACACCTAACCGAAGCCTTTCCCCTCGTTTACACCGCACGCATCTGCAGCACATTACGGCTCCGACGCGGCTACCGGAACTGATCGCGGTCATTGTAGTCTATGCTTATGTTTACACCACGTTTCAAAAGCGTCCCAGAAGCGGCTCTCTGCGCTGCTTCGCTAAAGATAGGCGCCTAGTCTATTTTTGACGGACGCCGTGTCCAAACCGCAGAGCAAATAGCCAATATTTCCTATTTCAACCATATTCAAAATGCTCACGTTTTGCTTTGGCCTCCCCATGTTCGCGCAGCATGTTTCCGCATGATGTGTCTTTTTAGATTAAAATACGAATCCTTACTTATTGAAATCGTATCACCACATTCCTGTTCATGTTCAACATCGTTATCATCTAGTTTTTTGACAGGAATTGTGCACCTGTATGACCTCGGTTTGCTTTTGGAAATATTTCACGAACTCCATCTCTCCTTCACAACGAACGATTTTTGAAGTGTAGGCTGACAGTTTTGTTAATTGTTGAAGGCACAGGTGAATTCGGGTGGATTTGTGCATGCCCTAGACTCGTGGTGTGAGCGGTATCTATATTTCTCCGACTATATTTCACATGCTTCGCTCACATGCTCTGGATCTCTCCCAACACTTTGTTTATATTTATCTAAGGTTAGAAAATGTTGGGAAAACTTTACATTTATGAAACAATGGTGTAACGTTAGAAAGTAGGTAGATACTACACTATGGTATGGTTCAACAACAAAAAACTTGCCTGGCTGAGTCTGACACGAAAAGGCTAGCAAGCATCCACATTCCAATATTCCATTTGTTTCAGCCAATTGCAGCGACTCATTTGCTTCTATTCTATCTTTCGCCAGTCTTTAAAAAGAAATTACAGATTTCGCGCTGTACAGTCATTCGCACAACAACTTTTTCCCGTTCTGAACAGAGTGAACATAGCGGTAAACGCTGCTGCATTCAGTCTTTCTGCCAAGTAACTCGCTTGACTTTTGTGTGCGGTGACGTCATGTGCAATTTGTTCAACGAGATGTGAAATCAGATGTCAATCAATAGACTGTAAGTAGCGAATCAAATTTTGGAGTGGCACTCAACTGGATGGCCAATTGAATGTCAGGGGTGTTCAGTGCCACCCTGGACCCTCCTCTGGCTTCGCCACTGGTTAAGGACACACATTAATGTTTTAATACAACCATTTTTAGATACTGGTTCCTCATGAAACCATACACCATGAAAAAGTTGTTTAAGAACCTTTATTTGTTGAACTTTTCAACGTTTTCTTATCTTCTATGGAAAAAGAAAATGGGCAAGGAAATACTTTAGGTGGGAGGTGGGAAAATATAAATAATCTTATAAGACATTCAGACCTTATGTAAGAAGCGTGAGAAAGCTAAGTTATTGGTGATTTTCATGCGATGATACTGTAGGACAACATTTGACTTAGATTTTTTAAGTTCAAGTTTAAACCTACAACATTTTTTATACTCATTTATATATTACCATGAAATTCAATTGTAAAACTTTGTGATTCTTAGATGCTCATTGTTGAAATGATGCCAATTGAAATTGATCCAGAAGATAACAAACTGTTTTATGACTTGAGCAGTTATCATTAGCTCTGTGTTTATTTGTGATAACATCTCAAATAGCTAAAGTTAACAAAAAATATTTGACTTTCCACTTTGGAACATCTGGTATATTAGATTAGTTTCAATATAAGCAACCTCAATACCCACTGTACTGAAAATGGAGGTGTATAACAGGCCTAAAGTGAGCAAGATGACATTTAGGATAATGAAGGAACATGTATCTTTAAATATGTATCAGGATTAGGATTCATTTAATACCTGCTACAGTAGAATTTCTGTGTTTACCAGCATCAGATACAGGATTCTGTTGACCTGTAGAGAGGAATCAGTCTAGACTAAGTGCAAATAACAGACAGGATTATACTGTAATGTCTCACTGTCATTTACTATAACGTCTACAACATATTTCACATTTATGTGTATGTTATGATTATGAAAGCGTAATTTTGAGTTGAACCTAATGTACACAACTCAGAATGTTTTATTTTAACTGAAGGCAGCTGTGGATCATATTGGCATTGTGTTATGTCAAGAATCTGTGGGTGGAGGTTTGACTGACATCCAGATAAGACAATACATCCTCTGGCCAGCCTCAAAAAGAAAAAATAATCACTGCCACCAACACCCCCCCTTCTCTGACTGATATGCAGAGGTCAGCGTACGGCAGATTGAAGAGGCCGGGTATGTGCGTGTGCTTTTTAATCTTTGCTCTTTGCTTTAATTTTAGATATGTCTTTGTCTCCAGGACATGAGAATTCAATGTCAAAAGAAAATTTTCATAATTATTCTTTAGTGAGCTTTTGTTTAACATCAGTAATGCAGCAGGTCTATTTTGTGTGAGAGAGGTCATATTTTGGAGGTAGAGAAAAGGAAAATCGCTGGGATTTGAAAGCAGCGTCCAGGAAGGGAAAGTCACACTCCTTGCAGGAAGGATCAGTAAAGCTTTCTCCCGGCTTGACTACAGTGTGGAAAAACAAGACTGTTACTGGAAGTTAATTAATGGCGCTGTTGACCAAAGATGACACAGGAAACAGTGCGTGAGACCGAGATGGAGTAGCCATCCAGTATTGGGTTAACTGTTTGGCTCTATCTTGGTAATGAAAACAATTTTTGCTCAATGTGCCAAATTAATTGCGGAATTATAGGGATATGAGTTTGGTTCAAAAAACAAAGCAATCATCATAAAACCTTCATGCGGTGCTTCAATAAATATTATGTGGTTTGATGAGAGTAAAAACAAAATATCTAATCAGTTCAATGGCCACGGCCTTACTCATCCTGATTGAAATGGCATGAGAGAATTTCAGGTCAGTTATTTTTTAGGTCTAGCTATTGCTAGTTGTTTATGCTTTAAAGGTGCTGTGTGTTGTTTTTTGGAGGATCTATTGACAAAAATGCAATATAATATACATAACTATGTGTTTAGAGGTGTAAAAAGAGCTTAATGAAGTGTTATTAACTTAAAATGACCTATTTCTATTTACATACACCGTGGGTCCCCTTGCATGGAATCTGCCATGTTGTTTCTACAGTAGCCCGAAACGGACAAACTGCTCTACAGAACGGGTTTCACAAATACGTTATCTCCTTCGGCAAAAAAGCGTGACACATCTTATTCCTGTGTCAGCCGCCGTAGTGCTTTGAAACGGAGGAGGAGAGTGAACCGTTGGTTGCTATTCGCAACCTCACTGCTAGATGCCGCAAAATTTCACTGGACCTTTAAATAGAGAAACATGCTATTGAACTACAATTAATCACTAACTTAACTCATTCGAGTAATTTTGTATACTTTTTTAAATACCTGTTGTATACATCATGTGCATCTCACCTTATACATTTTTGGACAGGAATTAAATCTAACTTCATTTTGTAAAAACCTGATTGCAGAAAGTGGTTACGATTAGCAACTTTAAAAACAGTAATACTGTACGTTGTTGGTCACAATATCTAGCAGATTCATGTGCTTGTTGTTATAGCTAACATTTGACAAGTTATTCTGTTTTGATTTTTAGCTAAAGTGAGCAAGAGACAAAATGAAATCTCATGTCGGTAGAAAAATCTTTAATCACAGTAAATGTATAAAATGAGCATATTACTGTGTCAGTATATTAAATTGTGCAAGCCAATTGAATGACATTACTTCGGTTTCTTGGACATAATATGTGCCACCTGAATATACAATGGTGCATTGTGCCCAGCAAGAGTTCTTTATTATTTAGTTAACTTCAGACTAGGAATCTGAATACTTGAGAAACGTCAAAAGGATTGGAATGAAAACAGCATACAGCAGACTTATGAGAAGAGCGCAGTTACTGTATTAGCTGAATAGAGCGCTTTGTCCTAAGCTCTCACAGAGACATAACTCAATTTTGTACATGCTGAAAATAAAGTCTTTTAAAAGAGATGATTTTTACTCATATGGCACTGGCTATTACAGATCAGCTTTTGTTATTTCTCATCAGCTCAATGAGCATCCTCAGTATTTGTTTCGCAGACAGCATTACAGCAGCAGGGTTACATATGTGTACAGAGTTTCATGTCTCTTAAAAATCATTTTAGTGTTCATAGTAGTTTGCCATTATTTGTTCTGTGAAGGTGTGTGCCCTTTTTATTTTAAAACATTTTCTCCTATGTCATATTAATATTTAAGGACAAGTGAGAAAACATAAACATGCCCAAATATGCCGCTGTACAAGCAGAATATCATGCACAAAATCAGGGATATATTCACACATGTGAAGAGATTATTCTATTTTCTTTGTTCTCTCTCTCAATCTCTCTTTCTACCTCCCCAAACGAATAAAAGCATGAGGATTGAGGGTAATGGACTGTGTAATATTATGAAGATTACAATGAGGCACTTCTCTCCAATCCCTCGGTTTAAGCTTCTTATTGCACTTATTGTATTTTGTGTAGAACATGTAGAAAAGTGATTCTATGATCAGCTGATTCTGGGGTTAGACATTTTGTGAAAGAGTTTCTCAGTTTCACTACGATAGAGAACAAAGGACAAATTAGGTGTTCTTAAAGTAGGTATTGTCTTATTTTGCAGTCTGATCTTGTGAAATGTTGCTTCTTGTTATTTTTCTCTTTGTCTGAATGTTCTATGTCCTCTTAGAATCTTATTTTGCATCAGCATCTTTATTTCCTGCTTTGTATTCTTGCCATTTCATAATTTCACTTAGGCTATCTGTGGAATGCAATCTGAGTAGCGCAACAAAAAAATCTAAAGGGTTTAGACAATCTGCTGCAACAATAGGAGACATATCCCCCCCAAAAATGTATTACCTATGAAATGGAAACCAAACCAGATACACAGAGTATGAGTGTTGTTATTTTTAAATTGACAGCAACAGTAGCTTACAGACCCCATCTCTACTCTCTTTGCCCATATAAGCTCCTGGGGAAAGATTCAGTGTATATATGAGTGTTTGGAGTTAGAGACACCAAGATCTCCAAGAGGTCTCCTCTAATCCACTTCACCACTCACCTGCTATGTTCAAGAAAATGGCCTTAAGTGGCTTATAAACTCCGACAGCGGGATCAAATTGAGGAGAGGAAATCCCTGCAGATTCTCACTGAGAAATTGTTTGAGCCGGCACACTAGTCATTAATTGCACTTGGGCATCGAGCCAGTAACAGACACATGCTAAGAGATCAGACATGTCTCTAATTAAAAAGGCTGGCATGGTGAGGCCGACTTTATTGCCAAAACAGGTTATGGCGAAGCAGTCCGGATATGAAATGTTAAAGGAATAGTTCAAACAAAAATGAAAAATAATTTATTCACCATCTAGTCTTCCAAAGAAAACAGTAGGCGGAACAGGAGAGATAGCAAGAAGAGCCCTTGTGGTTCAGGTTAAAGGTTTAAATGAACTTCCTTACATTGTTGGAGAAAATCATCTCTTTTGGCAACATGTTGACAGCCGTAGAAATACTTTACAGAACCCTGACTGGAGTCAAACCACGATCACATGTGGAGAGTATCACTTAAATAATTTATGATGGGAAACATTCGCTTTCCCATTATTGTTACTTTTTGCCATTGTTTTGGCACAACTGTCCCACAGGAAAATTTTCAAATTTTTTGTAAATATTTGTCTTTGTTATTTTGATGTGCATTCTTATTAAAGGGACAGTTCACCCAAGAATATTCTGTCATCATTTACTCACCCTCGAGTTATTCCAAATCTGTATAAATTTCTTTGTTCTGATGAACAAAGAGAAAGATTTTTGGAATAATGGTTGTAGCCAAACAGGTCTTGACCACTATTGACTACCATAGTAGAAAAAAGTACAATGCAGTGCTTCACATTCTTCAAAATATCTTCTTTTGTGTTCAACAGAACAAAGAAATGTACAAAGAAATTTTTTCTACTATGGTAGTCAATGGTAGCAGAATTTTCAATTTTGGTTGAACTGTTCTTTTAAGAAAAGGTACATTAGCATATTTCTTTTAACCAGATATGTACAGTCAGTTTAGCATGTGACATGAAATTCAGCACATAACTCCTCATCACATGTACTTCTTGGGTTAAGCTGGAAGTGAAAATATATCTAAGGACTTTCCCCACTCAAAAACTTCTTACATGGATTGCTCAATCGCCCAAAATGCGGAAAACTAGCGAGCTTAGAGACTTGTTAGTAATTGTATGCAAAAAGTGAAAAAAGTATATAGAATGCAAAGCGTAATGGACAATTCACTCAAAAAGAAAAGTCTATAATCATTGTTGTATAACTTTCTAAATGAATACACTTTAGTCAGAGAGATCTCACAAGAATGATGAAGAACTCTTTCTTTTCACAGCCCTTTCCTTTAAAAGAATATAATATGTTGAAAATTGGTTTGGTTAAAAACCAGGATGTATGCAGTTTGTTTGTGAAAGTGTTAGTGTAGGTGGTCTCACAGAAATGGTGGCATTTTTTATTAACTATAGAGCATATGCAGGGAGACTCTGTAATGGCACTCTGTAGCACTGTGTGCTAATGCTCAGTGGCTTTGCCCTCTCCAGCAGTAATGGAATATGTATTTATGGAAAGTCCTGTGGAACATAACCTGAGGTTACGGCCCTTATCTGAAGCAGCCAAGATGAATTCTGACATGTTTTGCTCATAATTTTCTCTTACTAAATATTCATAGGTTTATTTGGTGTTTTTTGTAAAAATAATGGCCCAGTCTGTCTTATTAAAGGAGTGTATAACTGATGTCATCCGAATTAAATGAACAGGTTTGCTGAGAGCAGTATAAATGGTTGTTAAATTAAACCAGCTTTAGTTAACCACTGCTATATCTGTGTCTGTCTGCCTCAGGCTGTTGAATAAATACCTGCTATAGTTACAGTACATACAGTACATGAGAAAATAAGAAAAAGCATATACAGTATAATGGGCCCAATAGGACATATTAAAAAAATTACATCTTCAATTTTATTGCATTATCAATAAAAATATATATCAAAATGATATTACCGATGATGCAAAATATTTTGCTTGAATGGAGGTGCTGTGTGTAATTTTTTGGAGGATCTATTGACAGAAATGCAATATAATATAGATAACTATGTATGTCTTCAGAGGTGTATAAAGACCTTACATTATGAAGTGTTATGTTTTTATTAGAATGAGCTATTTCTATCTACATACACCGCGGGTCCCCCTGCTTGAAATTCACCATGTTGTTTCTACAAGAGTCCTAAACGGACAAACTGCTCTACAGAACACGTTTCATAAATTTGTTATCTCCTTCGGGAAAGAAGCGAAAATGTGACGGCATCTTAATCCTGTGTCAGCCACCATAGTACTTCGAAAGGGAGGGGTGGAGTGAGCCGTTGGTTGCAATTCACGACCTCACCGCTAGATGCCGCAAAGTTTCAAACACTGGAGATTTTTTGTTTATTTCAATTTTAATTGTCGTTTTTGGGGTTCGACATGTTCATCTAACAGCCTTTAGCGTCTACATTTGTATTGTTCTTTGGGCTTTTACGATACTAAGTCAAACAAACAAACGCCCATATGTCTCCAAGAAGCCAATAAGTTGTACCACGAGAAAACCCCTTTGCCCGCACATGGAGATTTACAAGCACATTTGAAAGGCTTGGTTCTGCAGAGTTATAAAACATGTGTCTAGAGCAAATACAATGTTTGACACACTGGCATTCAACATGAATTTTAATTATTTTTCCTTCTCTTTCTCTACTGTCTTGCCTTCCTCATAGGTGTTGAGCTATATCTGCACTGAATGAGCTCTGTGTGCTGCGGGTATAGAATGTTGTCTCAATAACATCAGCCCGTCTCCGCTCTGACTGCGGCAGGTGGAAGTCCAGGGGTCAGGTAACGGTGACATTGGGTGCTTGTATGCCCAAACACACACACACTTTCTTTCACATGCACGCTCACGCACACTCTGTAGTTGCGGAAAATTCCATTACCCTCAGAAGAAGACTGATTATGAGTCTTGGTTTAAACACTGTGGACACTGGGGTCTTTGATAGTGGGGAAATAGACTATTTTCAATTCATTTTGGTTCAAACATGAACTTATTCATTGAACTAGCCTATACTTTTCTGTATTTTTCAGTATTGGTTTTTTTTTTTTTAAATATTTCTAAACATCCAACTTTTCAACATTTCTATACATAATATAAAAGAAATAACTTGACTTGGAAAATTGTGCAAGATAAGATTCGTTTTTAGAGAATTTGTCTTAAGATAAGATCAAGCATAAATCAACAATGATTGTGATTGCAAGAAGAAAAACTGTAAATGTGTTTTTCTTCGGAAAACATCTCAAATAAGCTTATCTTAGGATATTTATCACTATATCCGTCACTGTCCTTTCAGAAGCTTGTATGTCCAAATTCACAGTTTTTAAGAAAATGGGAAAAACACTGCGCTTTCTAAATGATTAAATAGCTTACTGTGTTGTCAAAGTTGACAAGCACTTTTTAATACTTGTGATTGGTTAGATATTTGCTACATAAAGGGTGACCAATAATGTTTGTATAAATAACAAAATTGAAATCATGAAATATGAAGAAACAAGGTTTCAGAAGGAGACCAGCGTTTTAAAATTTGCTTGACTGAACGCTTGACTAAAACGTTTCTGATAATCTTTAAGACCTCAAGAACCTGAATGATAAAATGCCAAGAAAACGCAAAGTGTGGCAACGTATTTATTTTAGATATTTTTATTTGCAACATAATTCCCAGTTACAATTGTGCTACTCTATACTTTTAATGGTTTGTAGAGTATATTGTGTGATACGACAAAAAACATAGATATATTAAAAAGTGACCACCATCTTTCTCAGAGCTATCACATACATGTAACTTATAGTACCACTGTGTTTGGAGGTTTCTTATAAAAACACCTGCTTTTTAGCAAAAATAGAGCTGTTCTTTGCCTAGAAACTGCACCAGTATTTAGTCCTTGTTCAGTATCTGTGTCATTTTTAGGTTTACAGTCTGTGAGTCGGGAGTGAATCAGCACGGCTTTTGATTGACAGACAGCTTGGTGGGAAACAAGGCCTCGGTAGAGCGAAGTCCGATAACAGGAGTGAAAGCATCGCCACGGCGATATCATCTTTCACTCTTCACTGCCACTCGTCTTTCTCAACATGGCCTCTGCAATGGCACCGCTCTCTTCCGTCCCTGCTTCTTGGAAACCCAACACATTTCTGTAGACTGCTGAAGAGGAGGTCTGGAAATTGTCTTTAGACTTTTGAACAGATGGAGGAATGCTTAAAACAAGTGTTCTGTGTAAAGTTTTATATATATTGTTCCTACCTTGAGGAATACTTCTGAGGGATTTAAAGAAGCTCATTGTACAAAAAACCAACGTTTTACAAGGACATTGCTGTCTCTCATTTTATATGTTTCTATGTAACGTCAAAGGCCAGTGCGTGTGGCTGGAGAGCCCGTCATGGCCAGACCTCTGCTGAAGATCCATCGTTATTTCCACCGCAAGCCGGTGCGCTTTTTCTCCTTCATCATCCTCTACCTCACCGCTGGCAGCCTTGTTTTTCTTCACTCGGGCTTCTCCAGCGATTCTTCCACCAGTGGTTCTGGGAGCGGCCGTGACCCAGTTATATCTGAAGGCGGAGCAGGTGGTGCGAGTCCTACCTCTGACGGTTTGGGAATCATAGGGAGGGTGTTTAAGGAGACACGGAGAGCCCCCCGGAGATTCGGGCCACCTTGGATGAAGGAAAATGGGGTGCAGGATGCACCAGAGTGGGCAGGGCGAGGAGTATATGCCAACAGCTGGAACCATGGAGCCAAAGGAAGAACAACCAAAGAGATGGATGATGGGAGAGGTAGGAACTTATTCACCGTGACACTTCTGTTTAAGTGCATTTTTTTGGTCAGCTTGATGTATTTTTTGTTAATCAATTTAGCAAACCAGTAACAAACCATGATAAACATACAAGGCAAAGACTGGCGAGGACATCTGCACACAGCATTAGTTATTAGCATCCACAAGGAAACAATGAAAAATATGTTTTTTTTTCACAGCAGGGTACTAACACAGATGACACATGTGGTAAAAAAAGAAATGTTTTCTTTTAATGACACAAACCAAAGTGCAGTTCTAATTCTGATAACACAAGTACAGAATAGGGAATCATAACTGAGTGTGATAAAGAAAAACTTCAAGATACATAAACACGCCGATTGTTACAAATTGAATGGCTTTCCACGATCATAACAGAACGATTCAGCTTGGTGGTTGAGTCGGTGGAGTGTGGCAATCTGTCTCGGTCTTTGAAGTTTTAAGCTGAAGAATTGGAGTAGCCTTTTCCTGATTGCTAAAGTAAATAACGAATGTGTGTGTGGTTCTGGGGACCAAAGTAAAACCAATTGTTTTGACCTTGTGGGGAAAATAAACAAAATAAACAAATTACATTAAAAAGTAAAACTGCGGTAATGTAGGTTGAGGGGATTGAAAATATTCTGTTTGTACAGTATAAAAATCACTAGCATATATCTATGAAAATTCCCCCAAAACATGGAAACTCAACATGCATTTCTGTGTGTACTTTATAGTTAATTCTAATATCTTATAATAGGTGTTGCTTACTGCAGCATATAGGCACAACAAATTTTGTTACATCTGGAAATCTTATTAATGAATGGAAAATGAATGGATTAAAGGGATAGTTTGCCCCAAAAATGAAAAATATTTTATCATTTATTTACCCTTGTGTCCTTCAAAACCATGTGTAACACAAAAGAAGATATTTTGACGAATATTTTGAGATATTTTGTCTCAGTGGTTTTGTGTCCATACAATGGAAGTCAAAGGGGGCCAATGTTGTTTGGTTACCAACATTTTTCATATGATGATCTTTTTTGTTCTGCAGAAAAAAAATGACATTCAGGTTTGAAATGACATGAGGGTGAGTAAAAGATGTAAAAATTTTGGGTGAACTATATAAAAGTGCAAATGTGATGCTTTTCATTGAAGGTTTCATTCCCACATGCACGTCATAGGTTACTCCTGTGCAGATTAAAAATGTCACCTTTTCTAATGTACTGCATATTCCTGTATACAGTACTGTACATAAAAGTGAAGTACATTAATCTTTGATATTAAAGCTACTTCCATGAGGTGAGGACATTAAATATAAATGCGACCTGCATCATATCTGGCCCTCTAGAAAAGTGAATTTGCTGGAGGGCTTAGATTATAAACCTGAACTATCTTCAATTTCTACATGCGTGTGCATCGTTTCATTTCTCATTTTAATGCAAACCCATGCCAGTTTAACATGCATGCTTGACAGAACTGCCAAAATTTGGCACCACTAACGATAAACAGTTAATTTTTCTGTAAAAAAGATGGACTACATCAGAATAAACTCATTTTATTTCATATGGTGCTCTGCTCTCTATAGTTTCAAAAAAGGCCACAAAAAGGTAAGAGAAAGCCAATTAGTGGATTGTATGTCAGTCTCGGGTCATTACCTTTATCCATAGCGAGATTTAGGTGAGAACAGATGGTTCTCAAGCGTATCCCGCTGGGTCCCTAGTAAAACTCAGCTTGATTTACTTTTGACAGTCATACGGTATGTTCCATGATTTCGAAAGCAATGTCTGAATAGGTTGTAAATTTGTAGCAACACATTTCATCCCAGAGGAAGTCAAAAGACAGGAAGACATGCTCAGCCCTGAAACATCCTTCTCTGTACAATATCTAAAACACCAACTGCACCAGAGTGCCAACACGTAACTGTGACGGTAATGCAGAACTCTGGCACTCAGTCTTTCGTATATAAACTCAGTTACATCATCTTATGTGTCCATTCAGAGAGAAAAACTGATACACATTGCTGCACCAAACTTATATGGCTCATTTTACAAAAACCTTTGTCATGCTACGACTTACTATTATAATTTTTCTGATACTCTTAATGCTTATGACAACACACACAAAAAACACATTCATGCTGGGAAAGAGAGAGAAAAAGATCATCTTTACAGGTCAACACACTTCCTCAGCTTCAATTGTCAATGTACAGACCTGGTCTCAACTCTGCCCCCTTCTGGACACTCACTCATTAACAACTTGACCAAATTAAAAATGAACAGGTTTAAAATGTCTGTTTAAAAAAAAAAAAATAGGTTCAAACCTTTACGTTTTTTTTAAATAACAAAATCTGAGTTTAGAAGTATAAAAAGAAATAGTCTTCCCTCTTGTTAAACAGTAATACAGTTTTCTAGGCCACAATAGCCTACTTTTAATTTTGAAATCCACTCCTGGATAATTGCAAGCTATATAAACACCCCTGTTCATTATCCTTCATACACAGACTGCGCACCCTGGGAGGTACACCACAGCATCATTATCTCCGTAGTCATGCTGTGAGTGAGACTTTTCATCCTTGCACTTAGCTGCTTCACAGAATGCCAATACAGTGCTGAGTGGATGGAGCCTGACTTGTTGAAAAAGCAGATTAGTGAGCTTGCCCTCTGTGTCTGCCAATATATTTAACTTGTGATCCTGCTCGCTGCTTTTTAGACAATTGCAATTACCATAATGTTATACTGGTTAGGGTGTGTATAAGCTGCGCTAACCCCTTCAGCAGCCCATCTCGGCTATTAGAAAAGACATTTAATCCTAATGGGGATAGATGAGATTATGGAGAAAGAATGGATGTCATGCAAAAGGCATTGTGTGTCACAAAAGATGAGATCGATGGAGCAGATGATCCGCATCCGAGTGTAAATATATTAGGTAACAAATGCCAGAACTATGCAGATAATGTCTTATGTCACCAGCAGTCCTCCAATATGGAGTTAACACTGGCTGTAGTTTGATGTTTAGGTATTTTTTAAGGAAGTTGAAGTTTCAGGTTTAAATTAAGTTTTACTAAAGCAAGTTACATATGATAATAAACATTTAATTTGACCCCACTTAGTTTAAAATAACAACAAATATTGCACAATAAACTGCTATGGGAACACTTTGAGGGACATAAGTACAATACAATATAAAAAGTGTCTTTAATTGCATTGCTAAAAGCTAGACAGTAACGCAAAGTTAAACCGTTTGGATGTAGTTTCACTTGTTGGCCACTAGAATGCACTGTTTCCCAAATTAGAAACGCCAGAGCGTGCTGTTGAACGTAGTGCGTCACGTTGTCAAAGGTCACTTTAAAAATGTTTCACGAATTAACGTGATTAACCAACAGGATTTGAAACGTCATTTTAATTTATTATTTCAATTAGTCTGTGCATTAATTATGCATCAATTACCATTTGTCTGTGTTTTCGTTTGGTTGTTGTTTTTCCGACCTTTGCAAGTTCCTTTGGGTAAAATGTGTCTTCCGCCTGATGTAAATGTAATATTTTCGATGTCTCTCCCCTTTTAGCAAAATACATCGGCTGCTACGTGGATGACACACAGAAGCGCGCGCTCAGAGGCGTGTCCTTTTTTGACTACAAAAAAATGACTGTCTTCCGTTGCCAGGACAACTGTGCAGAGAGGTACGTTTGCTGAAACTTTTCATCTCAATGTGCATGAATACACACAAGTAGGCCTATAACCACTCAGACTCACGTTATCATGCCCAAACATACAGTGAGTCATACACATGTAATCTTTCCCACGCTAAGAGTTGACGTCCCTAAAGCGACAAACATGACTAATGTGACACTTGTACGCTAATGTTATTCCCCACGTCCTGTTTCTCTCATTAACCGAGTCAGAAGGGATTTCAGATTTCATATCAGGAAAGAAGTCACTATTTAGTGTAGTCACATAAAATGACTATTACATGTTTTACAAAACATACTACGTACTAAGATGTACTCATTTGTGAGAAAGTATGTACATTTTAATGCTTAGAAAGGTATGGAAGGACGTTCATGTAACGGAAGTGTAGTCACTCATAAAAACTGCGTTTGAGATTTTCTTGCTGTTTGCTTTTTCATTCATTATTTATGTAATTTTTACTATATTTGCAAGGCACTAACTCCTCTCACAATGAATTTTGGGTATTGTTAGCTTCTCAAGTGTGAAAGGATCTGCACTTCCATTTTAACAGAAGTAATAAGGATACTCATTTAAACATCCCACAATTGGGGACATGCTAATTATAATTAAAAATTAATAATAATATTTAGAATCTATAATAGTACAATTTGGATGCAGTGACATTTTCTAAAACTTTTTCTCTTTAGCCATTTTTCTCTCTTTTGCATTTTTGCACTCTTGTTTCCTTCCCGTTTAATTGGTTCCTCTATTCAGCCTGATTTATATTCTGTCTTAACTATACTTATTGCATAACCCAGTCTGTAGTTTGTTGGAAAAATGACAAACAAAGAAAGACAGAGGATGCGACTGAAGGATGTTGGAGTGGAGGGAGTTAAAGAAACAGAAAGTCAGAACTGGATTTAAGGGAATTGTGAAAGAGATGGATAGCGGGAGTCGAGAGATAGAGAGTAAACACTTCTGTCTGCTCCCTCTCAGTACTGGGCGCCCACTCAGAAGTTCAAGAGGCCTGTCATAAATAAGCCTTGAGGAGGATAAGATGAGAGGAAGCCAAACCTCTTATCCTGGAGTCAGCCACTAGAAGACAGACTTCCTTCAGTACTCAAATTGTCAAAATTGTCACTATAACTGGCCTCGGGTCAATTTAAAGGGATCACATGACACGGCTAAAACGAATATTATCGTTTGTTTTAGATGTAATGCAATGTGCATACACGATTTAAGGTAAAAAAAAAAAGAGAGTATATTTTCCACATACCGTGCATGTTTGTATCTCCTCTTTGCCCCGCCTCTCTGAAACGCGCAAATTTTAAACAAAGCTCATCGCTCTTAAAAGCGAGGTGTGCTATGATTGGCCAGTTAACCAGTGCGTAGTGATTGGTCGAATACTGCAAGCGTGTGACGGAAATGTAACGCCTCTTACCATATTTGGAACATAAGGTTCCAAAGCAATTGTACTGACAGGTACGCCCACCTCACTTGCGTATACATTTGGGCGGTCTTAGTCAAATCATACCACGAACTGACGTAGATTTGTGGGGGTGTGGTTACACGAGGAGTTTCAGGCAGGTCTGGGTGAGCGTTCGCTTTTAGATAGAAAGCAACTTTTTTTCAGAATCTTTAATTTTTGCAATTTTACGTGTCTAATACATGCATGGGCAACTTATAACACACCAAAGACACAGAAAAACACGTGTTCGCGCCATATGACCCCTTTAAAATGACAGTAATCCACACCTAGTATTTTTTGGCTCTTAAGTTTTAGCTCATTTAAATCCAAATCGTAACCTTTTTTGCCCAGGCAGTGTATTTAAAAGTTATGCTTATAGTATTACCACAATCTGTATTTTATTATTTCTGGCCTGGTTGCACTATTATTAATAAATATACTACAGACAAGAAAGACAATGATAAGATGAAAATGATCAAAAAACGAGGAGGAAACAGGATGTTTTTTTACTTTTATTGACATTCGTTTGACATGTTTCATCAGGGGGTATCTCTACGCCGGTCTGGAGTTTGGAGCAGAGTGCTACTGTGGTCATAAGATCCAAGCGTCCAATGTGTCCGAGAGCGACTGTAATATGGGGTGTAAAGGAGAGAAGACTAACCTCTGCGGAGGACCTAATCGACTCTCCATATATAGACTGGAGCTGAGCCAGGAGTCTGCCCGGAGATGTGAGCACCCTTACACACACATACAGTACTTGTTTGTTGAAATCCAGACAGTAGTGGCAAACTTGAGTGGGATTTCTGCATACAGTACTCCTTTCATTCTGTATGACCAGCTAAAACTGTTTTCTAGAATTGCCTCCAAATAATTCTAGAAAATTGTTAATAATGCCATCCAAAAGACTATAGTGATGGTGAGATTTTCACCGTCAAGAAGCGCTCACATTTTCCTCTGAGAATGTTCAAATTTGTTTGTTTTTGTTGTTGTTAGATTTGAAGTTTGTGTTTGTTTCGTTGTTTAGATGGAAGCGCTATCTTTAAGGGATGTTTCAAGAGACCAGACAACGTGACCTTGGCACTTCCTGTTAGCGCCGTCATTCAAAACATGTCAGTGGATAAGTGCGTCGACATGTGTACAGAGAAAGTAAGTACTGTAAGCATCATGCACACAAGTCAGATGTCTCCCGTGCAGATGTGATTGTGATTATCTGTCTATAGCCCTTTACACACATACAGACACACCGTCTTTACTGGTAAATTGCGATGACACGTTTTTACTGTTTTTATGGAAGTCAAAGAAACAGTTCAGGAATTCAGTTTATTCTGCATGAATGTAAATATTTGCACAAAATGGTATCTTAATGGTTAAAAGATGAGATGACACTGTTTGTGTGAACAGCACATTTGTGCACATTTGTATTTTTGCGGAAAAGTAATTCAGGTCATTTAACGGTAATTAACCATGATTGCTGCGTGAAAGGGCTTTAATCTTTGCTTTTGTCTTTCAAGGAGTTTTCTCTGGCAGCATTGGCTGGTGAAAAATGTCACTGTGGCTTTCCCACTCCTCTCTTCACCCTACACGAGCACGAGGATGAGGAACTGTGTGTGCATCGCTGCGCTGGGGAAGATTTCGATAGCTGTGGGAACAATGACTTCTTTGTAGTGTACCAGACACAAGTTCAGGGTAACGTTCGCTTGTTTTGACCGAAACAGCATGGTTGGGCCACTTACAAACTTAGTGATAACATCACAGTGGTTTGATTTATAGGGACCAGAAAAAGCGTGTCATGTCACGTCAGGTGTTTCATTTTGCAAAAAGAAAGAGGTACCGTGTGCAACCACCATGGTTATCAGGGATGCCAGTCAGATATACTGTACAGTTCAGCGATTCTTATACAAGGCCACGAATACCATATTGACCTTTCAGGGTCAATCTATTTAGTTTTTCTTAGAAGTCTGCTACTGCCCTGAGGTAGACTCTGAACTTGTGCATTCTTTGGGAGTGAATGAATGGTTTTGACATTAAGACTGAAACGTATTAAGTCATTTCCTGTTGTCAGTCTGACAGTCTTCTGCTTTGTGGTTCATTATCTGTCATCATGTACCGGTTTAGACTGGTTGAAACTAAAGCACAAAAACAAGTAATATGATACATTTCTCATACACCTCACTTCAATCGAAGTTAAAAGAATTATTATTATAGTCACATAGCTCAACCACAAAATTACTATAGCAGCGTAGTCCCAACGTAGTGTTTTGTTTATTATTACATTACATTTAGGCAAGGCAAGGCAAGGCAAGTTTATTTATATAGCACATTTCATACACAAGGGCAGTTCAAAGTGCTTTATATAAAATGATTGACAGAGAGAAATAAGACGTATCTTTAAAATGCAAGTGATTTAAGATCACAAATACTCTAGATTTTAAGAGACAATAAAACAGCAATAAAATTGATTAAAAATGTGAGTGTATATATAAAAAGAATAAGAGCAAAAGAAATTAGACATAGAAGTGCAGTTGATGTAAACCAGTACAGTGCTCAGGTTGTAAATGCACAGCTAAACAGGTGTGTTTTTAATCTGGATTTAAAAGTAGCTAATTTATTCACAATTACATTAATTTTACATTTCGAGTCCTTCTGTATCCCTGTATCCCAGATAATCGGTGCATGGACCGACGCTTTCTACCCACCCGTTCTAAACACCAAGTGGCGCTTGCGAGTTTCCCTGGTGCGGGAAACACCTGGGCTCGTCATCTTATTGAGTTGGCCACGGGCTATTACACTGGCAGCTACTATTTCGATGGCTCGCTGTACAACAAGGGTTAGCTTAATTTCAACAATTTTATATGCCACTGCGCCTAATGTTTCTCCCCTGTGGCTCATGGTCGTCTCTATTACTTTGCTTGCACAGGTTTTAAAGGAGAGAGAGATCACTGGCGCAGCGGTAGAACCATTTGCATCAAGACCCACGAGAGCGGCAAGAAGGAGATTGAAGCCTTTGACGCCAGCATCGTCATGATCCGGAACCCTTACAAAGCCCTAATGGCCGAATTTAACCGAAAGTATGGCGGCCATATTGGATTTGCCTCCCAAGCTCACTGGAGGGGAAAAGGTAAGGGAAAAAATGAATACTTACCTATGTTTAGTTACTTTGTGATACTATCATAAAAGAGACAGAAGAGGGTATAATGGGTCAAAATCAGGCCTTAAGGTTACCCCTTGCAGTGTTTTCATTCATTTTCATTCGTTGTATTTTTGGCCTTTTTCTGCATTAGCGTCAATTAAAGTGTTATTTTAGATGCTGATATAGAGGCGCAGAAGTTATAGATAAAAAGTTAAGTACTGATATGCCACTGTTGGGTCATAAGATGCGTCCAAATAACATTTAATAAATTAAAATGGTCATTTGCAACGACAGCTTATCCCACGGTCACACTAGACCTTTCATTCCATTGACTTCTATTATCCTTAAGTCTATGTACTGTATGAAAAACGATAAGAAATTGTGTGATGAAGTAAATTTTCTTGTCATATAAAAACATACTGCTGTTTTATTGTAGATAATAATAATTTGTAAATCTTTTTTCTAAAAACATCAGTGGCTGTTAGAGTGTGTCTTGTTTCCATGCCAATAAGCTATTAGTATTTTGATTCATCACTCGATTCACAGCTCCCCCACACACCCAAACACAGAAGCATCTTTTTTATCAGCATTTTGTGTTCCTCGTTTTTATATTTGGCTATAAGTGTCAATTCAGAATGAGTACTTTTTTCAGGCTGAATTTTGAGTCAGCGTTCCAAAACGTCTACACTTCTGCGGAAACAGTATGTGTCAATGTTTTTCCATGCAATTCATGCGTGCGCATGAAACTATAAAAGTAAATCTTTCTCTCTCTCAATCAGAGTGGCCGGAGTTTGTGAGGAACTACGCTCCATGGTGGGCGTCCCATACGCTAGACTGGCTGAAATACGGGAAGAAAGTCCACGTAGTGCATTTTGAGGATTTAAAGCGGGACCTTTTTTCTCATTTGAAAAGCATGGTCGTTTTTCTGCATCTGGAGGTTTTTGAGGAACGTCTGTTGTGTGTGGAAGGTCAAAAAGATGGGAACTTCAAACGCTCTGGGTTGAGAAAGCTAGAATATGACCCTTACACGCCAGAAATGCGTGCCAACATTGATGGGCTTATTAAGACTGTGGATACAGCTCTGAAGAAGAGAAACATGTCTGGTGTACCTGATGAGTACAGACCAAGATGATACAAATCTCTTACTTTTGTTTTTTCACAACTCTCATTTTTAGCTTTATTTTTTTAGCTTTTCCTTTTTTTTAGAATTTTAAATTGTAAGTTTATTGTGATTTTCCTGCATTCTGTTTTGTCAATATTAAGCATTTCGCATACACTACATATTTTTCCTTGGCTTATTTAAAGGTTTAAGTTAAATCTTCCTATAAGCCATGTTCCTTCTGCTACTATGAAAGTGTGTGGAATCACAAGTTTTGTTTTTTATCACAGGCAATGGCTGTTGGTACTGCCTATTAAAGCACCTTTAATGTCAGAAAGACATCCAGACCACTGTTTAGAGACCTCTTTTTCATCATATTGCCCTTACCTGCCACCTTTGGACCAGATGACATTATGATCCCCTATGCACTCTTCACACAGCTATTTATGTACATTTTGGACCTCAGTTTGCTATTACTACAAAATCTGGATATTACTTTAGCTATAACAATAAATCCCCAAACTATGCCTCAAGTATAAAAAAACTGCATGGACAACTCAAAATTCAGATTTTGTTGCAAATATAACATTCTTATTGGTTTCTTGATTTACGTATATAGAAGCAACAGAAGTCTGCTTTTCCTGTTAGGAAAAATCCTTTACTAAAAATATTTCCACAAATAATTTATCTTTTGGGTTTCTTAGTGAATTCTTTGCATATACTGTAGTATTTGCAATAGGCAATCAAAATAATTAAAAACAAAAAGCAAATCCTTTGTTTACAAACTTGAATGTAGAAATTAAGGCTTCTTGTAAATATTAAAAATGACAAACCCTTGTACCCCATCACAAGTTCAACCTAAAATGAACATTCTGTTGTTTTATACTCAGCTTTGCGATGTGGTTCATAACTGTTTTGTCAAGAAACAATTCTCTAGAAATGGCTGCTTTTATGCACCAAAGAAGAACAAGATACAGTTTGCATGTGGGTGAGTAAAAATGACTGAATTTATTGTTAGGTTAATTATTTATTAGTGAAAACACCTTTTTTATTTTACAGTGTCCTTATTTTGCTGTGAGAGCTGCAGTCTCTACCATGCAAGCTCGATGGAATAACTGTACTTCAATATATAGTCCAATAATTCCTCCCAAATTATTTGTATACATCATGTTTGGATCTAATGGTTGCAATGGTGTTTCCATATTACTAAAATGGCAAATGACAGAAAAAAAACAGAATTAAGGGGTGAAAACAATCATGAAGCAACATGTTAATAAGATTCTCAAAAATCATCTCGCCAGTAAATTCCTGATTATTAGCGTAATATATAAAGAAATATCAATCATTATATATACAGTAGATACAGTATATATGTATATACACACATAAGTAAATACACAGATATTTTTGTAAAGCTCACCAAAAGAATTCCATGAATTTGAAAGTATATCACTTCTATTTTTAACAGTTTCAAATTTTAATGCGTTTGATTAGAAATGAAGTGTTATTATGAATGTATTTTGTATGGAATGAATGTAAGTAATTTCTACCAAATTATTAAAATCAGAATAGACCTCCCAGTGATGCAAATGAAATAAAATGGTCGTCACAAGATTATTACACGTGCATTGTACATTTGTGAAAAACCAAGAGAGCTGTGTGAATTTGCCTGGATGATTAGGATGTCTGATCTATATATTGTCAATAAATTCTAAATTATCCTGTCCCACATCATGTTTTTATTTACTTGTTTATGGGTGGGGTTGTGACAAGATATTAATTTGTTGTAGAAAATAGCTTTATCTGTTATATTTACATTCATTAATGAAATAAAAAATCCAGTTTACAAAATAATTCTATTTCCAAATTCACATTAGACAGTGTTCTAGTTCAAAATGTAGAGGATATCCATATTTTATATGTAATAGTCTCTAAATATACCTAAATATAGTTACATTTTCTGATTCTTTGGTTTGGAAGTATTAGTAAAATGTCACATACACTCATGTATTTTTTCAGAGACTCATTAGCTTTCATATTTCCATATTCTCATCAATGGCACTCTCAATCTTTGATAAAAATGAATAGCATTTCTTTAAATCCTTGGCCATGAATGCATACAGGAATGGGTTTAGACAGCTGTTTGCACAGGCAATGGTAGTGGTTACATGTTGCGCCGAGTGAAAGACTGGGTTATGCTTTAATACGCCCAACTCCATTATAGCAACAATATGAAATGGCATCCAGCAGAGGAAAAAAGTCACGATCAAAAGTGTCATGATCTTGTAGGGCTTGTTGGATCTGCATCTTTGGTTAAGTTTACAGATCAGGATGGAGTAGCTCAAGCAAATACTCAGGAATGGAATCAAAAACCCGAATGTAAATCGAATGAACACAGCAGTTTGGTGATGTCCCTCATAGTTGTTATGACACACTGTTAATGTTTCTGTGAAATGCTCGATATGTCTGAATTTCGCTGGTGGTATACTAAACAAAGCTGACATGAGCCAAGCCAACACAACGACAGCAGAGGCTTTGGCTATAGAGCGATTATTCTGAGCCCATACGGGAAACCTGACAGTCAAGCAGCGGTCCACACTTACGATGACAAGAATGAAGATGCTACTGTACATGTTGATAAACATCACAAAAGATGTGAACTTACACATGAAGAGTCCAAAAGGCCAGTTGTTTATGAGTAATTTGACAATAGTTAAAGGGAGGGTGCTGCAGAAAATAAAATCAGACAAAGCCAGACTCAGATACCAGGTGGTGTTAACTGTCTTCTTCATCTTGAAACCAGCAATCCAGATCACCGCTCCATTTCCAATGATGCCAAGCAGGAAAATGATCACCGTTAAAATAACCGAGAATACACAAGCTGTTTCCCTGCAATGTGCAGGATTTATTTCTGAAGTGTGATTGTTTGCAAACTCATTAAGAATTGTTTCATAGTCGTATTCGAAGTGGTCACTGTGTCCTTCAGGAGTTGAGTTCATAATGTCTCTATTGCATGCAGTAACCAGTTAGAATTGAATGGATGGTGATGTTCTGTAACAAAAACAATAGTCAGTTTATCCAAATGTATCATAAGTGAACTTATGGTAAATATTTCCTGAAAAACAAATGTTTCTTGTATGTCTGATTTTAAATCTAAAATAGATTATTCATAATATACATTCAACTGCAGTAAAAAAAAAAAAGTTTCCGAATGTACTATTTCAAGAGACATGTTTAAGTAAAACTAGTGAACTAGTGACAACATTTCTCCCAAATTCCAAATAAAATATTGTTTCTTGTTTGCATTTATTAGCAGAAAACTGAGATGGGACAATCTGGTCAAAACATCTACAGTGTTTGCAGTATATTTACACTGTCAGAATTTTTCTCAAACCCCAATATTGTGCTCAATGTGGCATTCATCATAGGAAATAGAAAACGGATGAACAAAGGCTGATTTTAAGTATTACTTCAGTGTCTTCTATAATGTTGGGGGCAGGACGCTTCAGATTCTAAAGAGCAGTAATGAGGACAGCATATTAGTTGAAGTGTGAAATGAACAATGAACTGATTGAGACAGATGTTGACAGATGACCACGCATAAAGGTCAAATTCTAAGGATAAAATCTTACATAAAAGTCTTACGTAAAAGACCCCCCCAACCACCACCCCCGCACACCCCCATGAGGTCGCATGTTAAACTGTACGTTAGTGCAGCATCTGTTAAAACTACTACAGCATGTTTTTTGTGCCCTTGCTCTGTCCCATTAAAACAGTGTCACCACATGAACAAACACAATACATTTAAGTATATTTATAAATAAATTAGAATTTGTTTTTAATACCTTTGCTTTAAGTAGATCTTCTAAATGGTCTTACCTTTGGCAGTGAAATAAAAGAAAATGACAAAAGTCTGAATGTGTCTCCAGCTGAAAGAACTGCGATCTGAAAACAGAGACTGGTTCTGAACTTGAATTTTGAACACCCTCCAGCAGTTCTTGCTGTGATGTCCCAGCATGTTGTGCAACAATAGGCCTTTATAAGCAAAGTTGCTGATCATGTTAAAAAAAAGTCTGGTGAGGCAGTGAGTATTCACATATGCAGTTTTATGTAATAACTGAACTCAGTCGTAATTATGAGGGACTCACAAATCACCTGATTGTGATCTGAGAGACTGAAACATCTGCAAATTGCTTCTTGTGAATCAAAAAAAGTCACCATTTTAATTCAGAATTAAAGCAGGAACTTTATTCCGGTCACGAATTGGCAGAAGAACCCAAGCGCAGGCAATGGCAGTGAAGGGGTTAACAAATGACTTTATTAAATGAACAAAACAAAGGAAAAACCCACAAGGGGGTATCAAACAGGAACTAAACTAAGAAACAAACAGAAAACAAAGACTTCCCACGAGGGGGCAAAACAAAAGCAAGAACACTAAAACAACTTACTTAACAAAACAGGATCACGGACAGGACAGGACTGGGCAGGGCAGGGCTGGGCAGGGCAGGACTGGGCAGGGCAGGACTGGGCAGGGCAGGGCAGGGCAGGGCAGGGCAGGGCAGGGACGCTGAGAAACACCAAACATGGTACACGCACAGAACGCAATACACGAGCACAAGACAAAGAAACAAGAGGGTATATATAGGGAAGACAAACGAGGGATAATTACACGGGGCAGGTGTGGGACATTAAACACTCAGGGAAAGATCACAAGGAAACGAGAGGAGCGGGGCCAATGACGAGACACGAGAAAACACATGAGAGGAATAAACAAACAACTCATGGTCTTCTCACATATAACCTAAGGACTCTGCCCCGATCCTGCCACACGACTAGAATTTCATAAACAAGACGGTGCGGGACCGTGACAATTCCTTGCTGGTTGCAAACTAACATGAAGCATAACATTAGAATGTCATTTTGGACACTGCATATGTGAACAAACATACAGACAAAAACCCAACTTATTCCTCACCAGTTTAGCATGACACTACCCACTTCTGATATTTCCTCTTTAAAATAATGTATGCCTGTGGTGTTATGTTTTTGTATGAGCATGTTTAGTACAGTTCATAAGAGCCCATAATCAAAGCACTAGTAATCGATCAGGTGAGGGGTTACCATGGAAATATATGCCTTCACTTGAAGTGGTAGAGAGCCAGCGATGGAACAAATGGGGACAACTATGAGAACTCTTCCCCTATTGATTTTTTTCTCCTGTTACATTTATTCTTATAGACCATTTACCTATACCAAAATCAGAAATTAATTATTCTGATACTTTGCATCTATATGTTGTGAGCAGCCTATTGAACTGAATGAATGAGGAACAAGCAGTTATTTAGCAACAAAGCCAAGCAATTTTACTTGTTGACCACAAGAGAGCGCTGTTCCTCAGAATAGCACATCAAAGCGTGCTGTTGAACGCAGTGCGTCACACTGTCAAAGGTCACGTTTATGAATTTATTTGGATACTACTGGAACATTCAGCACGTTTTTTTGCACAAAATTGGTTTGTGCGTGAAGTATTTTTTATACATACATTTATACATACACCATTACCATTTTAGTTTTGTTTTTTTTCTCACCTTTAAAGTCTTATTAGGCTACATGTAAATGTAAATGTTTTAAATGTTGCACTCATATTGAAAAATCGCAGAAGCGCGCGCTCTGAGGCGTGTTTTTTGACTGCAAGACAACTGTGTTGAGAGGTACGTCTGCTTAAACTTTTAATATAAACTTTTAAGTGAGTGGTTTATGACTGTTGATATCTCACAATGTGATGGCCCACAGATATAAATATGCCCTTTTTAAACAATACAGCACGGTTTTTAATATTATTAATATTAAATTATTCGCAGCCCCCTGACTATATGGATTGCAGATTGTGAGATGACCCCGACAACATTGTTATTGTAAACAATCTTATCTTATACATCTTATACAACTCCTTGCATTTCAGTTTTACTTGATTATTTCTTGTGTATTTTTTACATCAATGCACATTTTTACATTATATCATTTTATTTATTAATTCAAGTGTAGCATCACCAAACTGATTCCTGATGAGTATTAGTGTGCATGGATTTTCACTTTCACTAGAAAAAAGTAGTACTTTAAGATACAAGTTTCAACATGTGACTATTGAGACACTTTTTCTCATTTAAAATACCATATCTAGGATGGATAGTATGTGAACTGTAACGCAGCAACAGTTTCTAGAACTTGATGTTCTTTTAAATGTCTCACTTAGCCTTTTGCACTCTCGCTTCTGTCCTTCCTTCCCTATATTCAGCCTCCTTTAAATTTGATCTTAACTATATTTATCACATATCCCTCACGCACGCAATCACACGAATCTGGCAAACAGAAATAGAGAGACAAAGAGAGTGGGAGGTTGCGATTGAAGGATACGCTGGAATGACTTAAAGAAACATCAGAACTGGACTGATGGGAGCAGAGATAAAGAAATTAAAAATAGGCCCATCATAAATAAGACTGTTGTGGAGATTATGATATTTCCCAACGCCAAACAACGCCACCAACCAAAAGAATTGATGTTTTAGCATTGTTTAACTGAATATTTTCTTCGTTTAATTAAAATTTTAAGTTTAAGATCATAAGTCTTTATTTGGAGGGCCGCAAAGCAATGCACTCTACGCAAAGGGGGCCTTACAACAAAAAAGTTTGAGAACCACTGCTTTAGGCTACTGTCGCAGCCGACTAGACATTCTCAGTAGTACATGCACAGGGAACATTTGCCTAGTGCCCACAAACATGTTTTAGACACTGTCAGCAGTGTTCTGGTTTCAGACACGAGCGTTGCAACAATGGTATAATGTCGAGAGCTTTTGTTTTATTTGATAATACTCCATATAACAAGCAATAAAGAATCCAAAATGTGATTCTGAGTGTACTCTTTCTAACAGTACTGTACTGTACACCAATTCAGCCAAGAGGTGACACGGTTTCTTTTGTCAAACATGCTTCGCCAAACTTTTTTTTATATCTGCAGGAATGCCAACAAAGCTTTATCAGATGAAAAGTACACCGTGACCGCCTCTTAATTTTTATCTTTAATTTTACGGCAGTGAAGTGAAGACATTCAAGTAAGGGGGCACCGAGGGGGAGGAATAAAGACATACAGTATGACCCACAGTGCACAGCACCCCTCCTTCACAGCTCTGACACAGAGAGCAAACTGCTCCACACGCGCTGTATTATTAAACGGGTTAGAGTGCAGAAAGATTAAAAAGTACAAAGAAAGATGACCTGTACAAAGTGCATCTGCTAAAATGCAAGATTTCTATGCAGTGGTGTGTGACAAAACAATGTCACTTGCATCTGTCTGCAGCCCTGAGTGTTTTTTACTTTGTGTTGAGTGAGAAACACACATACTGTGGTCCACTGGGTGTCAAAACCACAAAGTGTATTGTATGTGAAATACAAGACGCTTTTATATCGATATAGACCACTTCGGAAAACATAAACAATGCTGGTCCAACGCTGGTCCAGAAGAACTTTATGTTTTAGTTTTTTAACACGTCCAATACAACCAACAGAAGATACATAACCGAATTCTATATGTAATATGTAAAAACAATAAAATTACAAAAATGAAACCGGAAGTCTTTCTGGACCAGTTGTTACATCTTGCTAAGTGGCATTTGTTAATATTTTTGTAGATAAGGCCCACAAGTTTTAGCTCTGCTTTTTTTTAATTGCCGAGCATGAATACAGAGAGCACAGGCAAATGGCACACCACCTTCAAGTTATTAGAGGAAGTTTCTCGTATCTTCATCTGAAAAATTCACAGTATCTAAAAGTATTTATCTTTCATCGCTTGCAGAAATAAATGTTTGCCACCGTCATTTATTTTTGTGTTCGCATGCATTATTGTTTTGCTAGTGTTGTTGTTATATATACATGCCTCATGTTCCTTTATTGATCAGAGAAATAGCACAAGCAGGAACTTGTGACATTCCATTCCCTGTGTCCTGAATAAGCACTTTCTTCATGTGACAGGATGTCTGTGTGCGTCAGAAAGAGAGAGGGGGGTTGTGTGGATAAACAATGCAAGCAAAAACAACAGTTGTCCAGGTATTGCTATGACAATCTTTTAGGGACAAAGAAGCTTGCATTGCATATTTCCTTTATTATCATAGATTTAGTTTGCTTTAATAAAAGCAGTATAATATAATATAATAAAAAATCGAATAAAAGTATAATAAAATATATTTTATATAATTATATTTAAATAGAAATGTATTTATTGTTTTATTTTTATATCTTAAAAAGATATAAAAGCTGACACTGTATGGGCTCTTGAGGCGACCCTGACACTTTCTGCGTCATTCAAAACGTGTCAGTAAAAAAGCGTAAGGACAAAGCAAGTACTGTATGCATAATGCATGCAAGGCTCATTTCTCCCATGCAGATGCATTTGTGCATTATCCTGTTTTATTCCTTGTGTCCGTTGTAGGACATTCTGTCTGTCAGCATTAGCTGTGAAAATGTCACTGTGGGTTTCTCAGTCTTCGCTTCACCCTAAACAAGCATGAAGACAAAATACTGTGTGTGCAGTGCTGTAGTGTACCAGACACAAATTCAAGAAAACGTTTGCTTGTTTGCACTTAGGCCAAATCACAAACATGTAGTTTGATTAAGATTACAACAATCATGTCACATGTAAGGTCAATAGCTACAGAAGCACAAAAAACCTTAAGTATTCTAACCACGTTCTGTTTGCAAGTGTTTGTGTGTGTGTATTCATGCATTCTTCTGTGCATTTCTGACTGCTTATCAGTTTTGGTCTACTACACACACATACTGTGCTAGATTCACGTTTCCTATACACGTATTCTGTCTACAGTAAAAGCGTGTTGCCTCCTAAACTACACAAGGAACCCAATAAATGTCAGTTTGTCACTAAATGTAAAACATAGGCTAGTTAATGCGTAACTATTACTGTAATGGCTTCAATAAATGCATTATTGCTATAACGGTACTCAAATACCAAAAAACCTACATTTCAGTTTGTCAGGGAGGAACTAGTTTAAAAAAAACAGTTCAGTACCCTGGACCTGATAGTTATTTAATGCAATTGAGCATTTTTGCATATTTTGTTTTTATTTATTTTATTTTGGCACATCTTTAGACTGTACATGAGTGGACTCTGCTGCAGCACTGTTCCATGCTGGGCCAAAGCAGCAGACAACATCCGAAATGTGATTTGGGAATCAATGAATGACAGACTGAAGATCAATAGGCAAGCTTATCTCATTTCCTATTGTCGGTCTGACAATGTTCTGCTCTGTGGTTCAAAATCTGTTTGGTCATCATGTGCTGTTCAAACTGAATTTGAAAGTTAAGCACAACGCAACTGAAATGGTTAATAGCTAACATGCCCCCCTTTGTCGAAGTTCACTCATAGGGGTCGACTGATATGCGTTTTTCAGGGCCGATGTTGATATCGATTATTACAGATCAAGTAGACCGATAACCGATATTTTGAACCGATATATGTGTCTGGTGTAAAAATGAAAAATATGTTCAAAATTAAGAACAACAAGAGCTCTGACAAATACTTTGCCCAAAACACCATGGTAAACAGTAAGGACAGAAAGAAACAATGCTCATCAGAAAGAATGCGCTCCACTTGATGCAGTCGCTCTTTACAATGAAACCGTTTATCCTCAGAGTGGTGATTTTTTTCAACTGAATTTAAACCTTTCCTCTTTGTTAAGGACTGTCTGAAGATCCGCCGCACGCGCAGCGTGACATTGGCCAAACGCGCAGTAAAATCAACATTTTTGACGAAGAATCTTGCTGTTTTGTTGTGCCATTGTTTGGGGCTTGCGCAGATTATGTGAAATAGAGCGCTCTGCGCAATGATGTGATCACATAATGAGCTGATGTGGGAGAAACTGTACCTGTCTTTACTTTCATACTTAGTACATAATCGGAGAACATTAATATTAATTGGATCATTTAAAAGTAACTTCAAGCTTTCTTTAGACATATGCTTTACGTTTCTATGATGAGTATTCGCAGAGTTTTAGTCAGTTTCATAGCCTCAGGAAATGTAAATATTTATTTTGAAGCCATAATTTGTACGTTGTCATAATTTGAGTAAATGATCACAATTTTAAATTATTTGGTCAAATGTAATTGGGGCAGTGGATCATTATACATGATTGTTATGTGAACCTTTCAAAGTATTGCAGCTTAATTTCAACTAAATGTTATACTTCCATTTGCACAGGCAAATGTTTTTCTTTATTTGCTTTCTCTGCATCACTCTTCATGCACAGATTTTATAGGAGATTAGAGAACCATGTAGATACAAAGCCCTTACAATGGCAGAGTTTAACTGAAAGTATGGCGGCCACTTGGTTTTGCTTCTCAAGTTCACTGGTGGGGAAAAGGTGAGAAAACAGATAACCTCAGTGCTTCAGCGATCATCAGAAATGAACTGCCTTCATGTTAGTCTTCTTGTGAAACTATTAGAAGAGACACAGTCGAGCTTATAATGGGTCAACATAAGGCCATAAAGTTAGCAATAGCTGTTTACATTCATTTTCGTTTAACTCATAGAGGCTTTGTTGAATTTCAAAACATTTTTGGCAATTTTGTACATAATCGTCAGCTAAAATGTTATTTAAAATGTGTTTTTCTTTGGTGTTTGTGATTGAAAACAAGTTTACATTGCATGCGAATGTTTTGTTAAATCTCAGATTTAATGCATCAGTGGACATTAAGGCTTTGCTCACCTTCTATTTTCTAAGCACATTCTACACCACACATCTCAGCTGCTGTGCCACAGCAAAGAGTTAATGTGGGGGTTTTTTCCCTTTGTAACAACTTATCAGACAAAATAAAAAAGATTGTGCAAACCCTCAGCGAAGTCCATTTTTAAGCAATGCTTGCCATGTTGTTCTGCTTCTATGTTTTCCCATGGAGAAATATGGTAGACACTATTGGATTTTTGGTGTAATCAAAATGAAAACTTTGTTGTCTTTTAGTTTTTGTTTCAGTTTTGGTGAAAACAATGTGACTATCACAATCACAATGCATTATGGTTGTATAACACAACTATGTTGATATTCATTTGTAACATCATGACTGAGATTATGGATGGTGCTTTGTTAGTTCAAATGATGCGTCCATGCATCAAGTAATCGAAAACGTCAACGCCAGCTCAGATTGTTTCTGAGAAATTGAGTAGAAAGAAGGACATGTGAGAGAGTCACAGACAGATACTGTAGCAGAATGTGTGATTTATCACACTTGCCTATCACATCGAAGCTTACTGCTAGTTTATTATAGACTAATGTGTTTTGTAGCACATCTTATTTTATTTTTTAAAATACTTTATCAGCAATGAGCCATTTGTACTTTTATGCATCACTTGACTCACAGTTGTCTCACACTTACACCCAAACACAGAAGCATTTCCAGCATCGGCATTTTGTGTTTCTTCCTTTTATATTTGGCTATAGTGTCAAGAGTTCTCATCATAGCTTATTGTGTTTGAGATCTTGAGGCCATATGTGATTAAAATACACACTCTGTCCCAAACATCTGCAGATACAGTATGAGTCATGCGCATTTTTTTCCCACAATAACTTGCAAAATGCTTGCTACGGATGTGAAAAACACAGAAAATCGAACCGATCCGATTTTTTTATGATGGACGAAAATATCGGAGGCAGTGTGTAAATTGACACAACGTGAGGTCGTATTTATTTTTTAATGTGCGGTAAATTTCGGACGCAAATTTCGGACTCAATGTGCAATGGCCTTAAGACAATGAAGACACCTGTTTAGTTGAACACCTTACCTCTTTTTTGCTACCATACTGCCCTTAGTTGCCACCTTGGGACCAAAGGACATCATGATGCACTTTTGATCACATAGGAATTTATGGACAGTAAATATATCTATTTAACATCACTCACTTTCAGTGCTTCTTAGAGCTGAGAAATAAAATATAGTAGCTGTATAAAAAACGAAATGCATAAGCACAAAACTTTATCTGAGTATACAGTCTTTATTGTTTTTCTGGATTTATGTACATCCCTACTTTTTTACTTTTAATTTCCATTAAAACACACAAATATTTCCCAAAATATGTATATATAACATTTGACATATATTTACATTCTCTCAGGTCTCAGGATTCAATTGTTCCCTTGTTCTCTGTGGAAATGGTATGAATTGTTCTCTGCTTTCAGTGATTAAATTGCAAAAAAATGTTTCTTTATTTAAAAAAGCAAATCAACACGGAACAAACTAGAACAAGTGAAAGCAAGTAAAGCAACAAAAAGATTATTTAAAAAACCATCATGCCAGTAAATTCCTGATTGTGAGCTTCATATTTAAAATGTAACATTTTATAAATGTTGATACAGTATACACACATACACAGGTAAATACACAAATATTTTGTAATGCTCACCAGAAAAAATACTTTAAAAGATAAAACGTATCAATTCTATTTAAAAACAACTGCAAAAAACACAAGTTTTTAGATTTGTTGGAGAAAAATTAGCTTGTAAGAATTAGTTCTATTTACAGTACATTCATTCATTTTTAGCTTACAGAAAAATCAGGCTACATACAAAAACACAGTAGATAAAAAGGTATTGCTTATAAATGATTTGTGTTGTTTTTCATGTAAAGACTCATAAACCTTTACACTTTTAGATCGCTGTCGACAGTCTGTGATCCCCAGAATTGGTAATGGAAGTTCCTCTGAAACCGCTTCTGGTCTCCTCATCAATGGCACTCTCAATCTTTGACAGAAATGAGTAGCATTTCTTCTTTAAATCCTTGGCCATGAATGCATACAGGAATGGGTTTAGACAGCTGTTTGCACAGGCAATGGTAGCGGTTACATGTTGCGCCGAGTGAAAGACTGGGTTATGCTTTAATACGCCCAACTCCATTATAGCAACAATATGAAATGGCATCCAGCAGAGGAAAAAAGTCAAAATCAAAAGTGTCATGATCTTGTAGGGCTTGTTGGATTTGGATCTGTGGTTCTCTCTAAGTTTACAGATCAGGATGGAGTAGCTCAAGCAAATACTCAGGAATGGAATCAAAAACCCGAATGTAAATCGAATGAACACAGCAGTTTGGTGATGTCCCTCATACTTGTTATGACACACTGTTAATGTTTCTGTGAAATGCTCGATATGTCTGAATTTCGCTGGTGGTATACTAAACAAAGCTGACATGAGCCAAGCCAACACAACGACAGCAGAGGCTTTGGCTATAGAGCGATTATTCTGAGCCCATACGGGAAACCTGACTTTCAAGCAGCGGTCCACACTTACGATGACAAGAATGAAGATGCTACTTTACATGTTGATAAACATCACAAAAGATGTGAACTTACACATGAAGAGTCCAAAAGGCCAGTTGTTTATGAGTAATTTTACAATAGTTAAAGGGAGGGTGCTGCAGAAAATAAAATCAGACAAAGCCAGACTCAGATACCAGGTGGTGTTAACTGTCTTCTTCATCTTGAAACCAGCAATCCAGATCACCGCTCCATTTCCAATGATGCCAAGCAGGAAAATGATCACTGTTAAAATAACCGAGAATACACAAGCTGTTTCCCTGCAATGTGCAGGATTTATTTCTGAAGTGTGATTGTTTGCAAACTCATTAAGAATTGTTTCATAGTCGTATTCGTAGTGGTCACTGTGTCCTTCAGGAGTTGAGTTCATAATGTCTCTATTGCATGCAGTAACCAGTTAGAATTGAATGGATGGTGATGTTCTGTAACAAAAACAACATACGTTTTTTTTAAGAAAGAAATATGACTAAGCAGAGAGAGGGTTGCATATTTGATCATATTTCAGCATGGCGCTAGCAACGCAAAGGTCATGGGTTCAATTTCCGTGGAACAAACATACTGATAAAATGTATTACTTGTTACTTTGGATAAAAGTGTCTGCCAAATGTTATTTCATAGAACACATGTAATTGTGGTCTGATTTGCCACAATTGTAAAAGAGCAATTAACACACAACTGTATTGTTTTTTTTTTTGCCTACAGCATCAAATATGTTTCTGAACTTTTTATTCGGGTATTTTTGTGGATATTTGAAATAGAAATGTTTTGCACTTGAATTTTCATTACACTGATCATGCCACTCATGAGTCATGACAAGTCAACAAAAAGTACAACCCTTGCAAAATTTCCCATAGCTTTGTATCGTTCTTCTTGTAGACGTTTCTTATGCTCCATGTGACCTTAAAAGGGACCATACCTGAGACTGAATGAAGATGAAGAATACATCAGCCCTTAGCCTAATATTCTCAACCATAAATTTGATGAAATTTAAATAATTTGTTAAAAGCACAGCCATTTCAGTTTTTTTATTTACAGTTAAAGCATTTCAAAAGGGTCAAATTTATTCAAATTGACCAGTATTAGAAGTTCTTTGTAGAGAGTGTTATGGCAAAATTCTACTTAGAATACATCAGTATCTATTAAAACTACTGCAGCATGTTTTATGAACATGTTAGTCAGATGCATTTTAATGCACTTACTGCTCTGTGCCATTAAAACATTCTCTGATCACTCATATCACTGATGCATATTTGTCTTATGACCTAAAGAATACAGAACTTACCTCACAAAGTAGGTAGTCTCACAATGCCCTTTGCAGTGCTTCACATACAGTTGCTGGGTGGTATGATACATTAAGTTCCTCTCGGAGATGCGATCAAAGTTCTGAGAAATGAGATGGTTACACTTAACAACTCCCCCTTTAAAACTGTTCTAGCAATCTACCGTCTAGCAATTTGCTTAAATGTGAGAGTGCATTGCCAATGTGTGCAACACGTTTACCGCTTAACCATAATGACGATGGTGCTGCTGTGTTGAACGGCACAATATTTGAGGTAAAGAAAAAAAAAAGTTTATTAACAGTAAAAGTTTCAGTTTAACGTCATGTTAATTATAAACAGACTGTACACCACATATGGTACTGTAAAGGCGAATGCTTTCAAATGTTAAGTAGAATCAATGTGGTGCCGAAGCTACAGACTGTTGGCATATTCATTGCACTTTTTTTAACACTATGAATTTAACAATATAGTTGAAACTCAAAAATTATTGATAATTCAATGGACAAAGATATTGTCATGTAATTAACACATGCAAACATTTTTACAGTAGTGAGCTAAACAGTCCATCTTACATCAGCAATCCATTTGAATTATACATAATGATGATTTAATTTCTATAAATCATTAAAAATATAATGCTATACATTAGGGATGTAAATTTTGGCTTACAACTGATAATTCTTTAACATTGAAAGCTGATAATATATTGGCAGATATACAGTATCTAAATATTACTATAACATTTTCTGAGACTGAAACAAAAGTATACATTAAACTATATATAGTATCAGTCATACTTTAGATATGAGTGGACGCTTTGGCATCTACCGAGCTTGAGCGAGATAGGTATCGACTCATTGTCCGTCCGTCCTCACCAATGGCATTCTCAATCTTTGACAAAATGGAGCTCTTGAAATTCTTCCTGAAGTCATTTCCCATGAAGGCATACAAAACAGGGTTCAGAAAGCTGTTGGCGGCAGCGACGGTGGTTCCAATTCTCAACCCGTGAGCTACGACCTCATTGAAATGAAAGCTGTGGTAAAGTTCAATGAGCACAAACGTGTGGTATGGTAACCAGCACAGGAAAAAGGTGAGGATGAGAGCCGTCATAATTTTAAACGGTTTGCAGGATTTTGTCATGTGCGAAGTTCTGAGTCTACAAATGATGATTGTGTAACAGACGATGATGAGCAGAAACGGAATCACAAATCCAAAAATAAAGCGACTCAAAGCGATGGTTTCATGAGTGTACGGGTTGGATGTGTAGGTGTTCATACAGCGGTTTGTACCTAAGTGATTCTGGACATCACGGTATACCATCGAAGGAATGCTTAGGGCTGCGGAGAAGACCCACGCAAGCACGATTGTCAGCAATGCTTTTCCGATAGTGCGATGATTCTGGGCCCAGACAGGAAACATGACAGCTACACATCGATCCATGCTGATGATAACGAGGAGGAAGATGCTGCTGAACATATTGAGGAACATAACAAAGGACGTGAACTTACACATGAAGAGACCAAAGATCCAGTCGGACGTTACACTGTAGATGATGTTGAAAGGCAAACAGGAGCAAAATATAAAGTCAGACACAGCCAAACTCAGGTACCAGGTAGTATTGACTGACTTCTTCATGGCAAAACCCGCAATCCAGATAATCACACCATTTCCTCCTATGCCCAGCAAAAATATGATCACGTTGACCACCAGCAACAACAGGCACATAACCTGAGTGAAACATGTGATGGTGGGGACTTTAAAAGAAACCTCCTCACCTATAGTTTCTGAATTATTGTAGGAGTTGTTTTCGTAACCGTAGTCATAATTGTTATTAAACACAAAATCTGCTGACTCCATTGCAATTCACGGTGATGTCCTTGAATTCCTTTAAATGAAAAACAAAGGCATTTTATTGAAGTGTTTCAGTAATACCAAAACCAAGGTTGCCAGAGTATCATTGCAAGAAGAAAAAAGTGTTCAGTAATCAGAAATTCCGTAAACATTTTACAAAAATTTACAATTTAAAAAAGTGTATATTCAGTATAGATAAGAAGTATACAATTTATAAATGAGCCTGAATATACATTTTCAAAGGTAAATTTTCAAAATGCATAAATGTTAAAAATAACAAGTCAGTTTCTCACCTCAGTGTCTCGAGCATAACTGTGCCAATACTGATCTCACATCTGATAACTGTGACCTTTTTAAGTATTAGAACTGGTGTCATACTCCCTCTCTTGAGCAATATTGTGCATGACTTCAGATGCAGTACCAACTTCTGCAAAAATACTTCCACAACTGTGTTTGTTTTCCTCATTAAGAACATCCCCTAATTTCACTTCTTCATTGTACTTTTAGTACAGATTATGACACAGAAGTAACCTATAGACATATAGAACTTATGGGGTAAAAATGATAAAGGTTGACCCTATCTCCATATATACCCAGTTTTGTAAATAAAAGTTTTTTTTCTTTTTGTGCCAGGATTCGGGTGAACCTTCAGATGACCCCGTCTAAACATAAAAGAGCAAAGCATTGAAATATTAATTGCAAGAAAAACAACACAGACAATTTTGTATTCATTTTAAATTGGATCCAGATTTACTTGAGAAATGTGTATTCCAGTCATTCCTGTTTGTGGACAGTGACACAGTTGACAAGTAGTGACAAGCAAACACCCCTACACACAGTACATGATACGTGTTGACTGATGCACAAAAATGTTGATTTTAAAGATCCAGGGTATGATATTTAGCGGCATATAGTGGTGAGGTTGCGAATTGCAACCAATGGCTCACTCCACTCCTCCTTTTTAAAAGGCCGAGCGGCAGGAGCATACGGCGAGAGAGGACCGGGCCGGGACATTAAACATTTGAATCAAAAATAAATACACAAAAATACAAAAGTAACAAGCCGGCAGCCCCTCTCGGATGACTGCCGGCAACACAAACATAAACAAAACTTAACTAATGTCCGTGCCCGGTCCTCTCTTGTCGTATGCTCCTGAGATATGGATTTGCACTAGTCTGACTCAGGTGTAGGCCTACGTTCCTTTTCTATCTTGAATCATAGCGTAATATTTTTTCCTGACTGAGTTTTACAGCTTTCTATTTTGCGTAAATGTAAAGCTTTGCCAGCATTTATTAAAAATCATGCATGGTGATAAGTATTAATTGATCTTTGTTCTACAAACACGGATATTTAGTTAGTGTTAGCTTAGCATACACTGTGTTGAAAATCTGTGATAATGTTACCACATAAATAAATGAATAAATATTGTTATGTAAATGTAAATGCTTTCTGTGTTTCCCCGGCATCAAAATGAGCTCAGAAAACACAATTGTGCACAACATTTCCTAGTAAGTCGTAAGGATCACAGTTGAGTCCTGTCAACGATTCATGCATTGCATCATCAATTTTAAACATCACTGCATAAGTAAGTCTGTCTCCCTACACTTTGTAAACATGTACAACTTGCAGTGAAATGTTCATCTGGTACACTGGTACATAGAAAGTAGGAGAATATAGAAAATATATGTAGGAAATATATATGCAAAGGAAAATAACAATAACAATGTATTTACATACTAAGAAGTTTAAAGATTGTTCTCTTATGATAAATAAGAGGTTTAAATAAGAGACCAGTGTTGAGACAGCAGGTGGCAATGGAATCAGAAACGTGCAAATATGTAGGCTAACTGTGTTCTAGAAGTACAATGGTAAAGTGCAAGTGCAATATTAAGGAGTCTAATGGCCTGGAGGGAAAAGTTCTTCTTGAGCCTCTCTGTTTTGGCCCAACCGACTGCGGAAACCAGATTGCAGTAGACAGAGAAGAGAATTTGAAGGGTCTTTAATGATTTTGACAGCTCTGGCTTTGTATCGCCTGTTGTAGATGTCGTGCAGAGAGGGGAGAGCAGACCCAGAGATGCACTCAGCTAAGCGACCACTCTATCTGCATTTCACGCGAGCGGCGCTGTGCGACATGACAAAAGACAACACAAACCATTAAGAACAAGGCGTTTATTGTCACGTCACAACACTTGCGTCTGCAAACAAGCCGAAACTTTCGCGGCTCTTTCTTATCAAAGCCCCAAATATACGCTTCAGTGGCACGCGCTTCTCTAATAATGCGAGTAGACGCTTCTAGACGCAGTGTGGCATCTTTAACATGTCAATCGAGTGCTTTACATCTTAAACAACTTTAAACAGCAGTCCAAGTTTAAAAATATATGAAAATGCGCTTTATTTACAGTACACACAGCTTCATCCGCGTACACACTCATCTGAACGGGCCAGAGAGAGAGAGAGAGAGAGAGAGAGAGAGAGAGAGAGAGAGAGAGAGAGAGGACACACACTCTTGAGCTCCTGCAAAAAACATATTTTACTACTGGATTAACTTAAGCTACCTTGGTCATTTTTACAAGGAGACATACACAAACCTTCAGCTATCGTAATCACTTTTTTTAATCAAACGTTTTCTTTTAATTGGGATTTTGGAACAAAATACTCGAAAGGGACCCAAGGACAGCAACTGACTAAGGACCCAACAATCCTGCACTACAAACGAGCCAAAAACACAAAGCCATCATCTCAGAATTCCCAAATGCTGAAAGGAAAGGCATCTGTGGGGGTTTCCAGCTAAAAATAAAAAATGAGGATGACATAACAACTATCAACGTTAACATATACAAAACATCGGGGATAGTTGTAGTGAAAGCATTCAATGACTATTTGAACAAAACTTCCTCAGAATCAAAGAAAGATCACAACAGGAACCCAACAATGAACAACCCACCACCCTAGAGGAATCAGACAGAACCCCTGCTTCAGATGAGCAGCTAGAACAGAGACCTTCCTAACACAGAACAAACAAAGAACCCTCATTCACATTGCTGCTGTACTGACACGAGGGAGAGATTCACAGCCCTGGAGGGGGAACTAGTACAGCTCAGAGAAATTACTCTTTATCTTCAAACGACACAAAACTCAGACCAAACCAGCATCAGCCCCACAGCCAAGCAAAAAGAGAGAGATAACATCAGGAAAGAACTGTATTCACTTCAGGCCGAAGTGAAGCAGCTACTGCAAGAGAGGGAGAGGCTAAAGGTTCAGCTGGCATCACAGGAATCCCAGCTCACACAGCAGACAGAGAGTCACTTGGTCCAGTTAACTGCTCTAAGAGAGGAAATAAGAGAACTGAAGCATGTAAAAGATACCCACTTCAAAGACCTCAACTCCACAAAGGATCCAGAACAACAGGTCACCCTTCAAACTGACCAGAGCTCCCAGACCTCAATGGCACAACCCAGCCAAACCCTTCCTTCCTCACCAAACCCTTTACCCAGTGCACAACCAACTGATGAATCAGACAACGCTCCAACACCCACAGAGAACACACAACTAGACATTGCCCTTCTAATGGACTCAAATGGGAAGTTTATAGACGAAAAAAAGCTCTTCCCCAAACACAGGGTGGCCAAACTCTGGTGCCCAAACACTCAGTGCCCTCAGACTGCTGAATGAGGACAACCTAGGATCACCAAGCCACATAATAATCCACACTGGCACAAACGACCTGAGAGCACAACAAGAAGGAGTGGCCACAGCACTACAGAGGGTGATCGAAAAAGCCACAACCAAATGCCAAAATCACCATCTCAACATTGCTGCCATGGAAAGACTTCCACCCAGACACAATTCAACGAATGAATGCAAATCTCTCTAGAACTTGTGCACTCAAACCTCAAGTGCACATGGCACATCACCCCACCATGGACCTCACATGCCTCTATGACCATGTTCACCTGTACAGAGCAACTGTCCCCATCTTTGCAAAGACATTAAAAGATGTTGCTCTAAACCGCAGCACCAACACCCCTCCTAGAAGCAACAGAGCAAGGCAGCACCCTCTTAGACTAGGGATGGACCACACAGCACCTACAAAAAACAGCCAAAGACTGGGATCACTTCCCTACCATAACAACAGTCAACAGACCAGAGCACCACGCCTGCTGCCTACATCCCCCACACAGCATATGCAACAGAACTCCAGCAGCCTCAGCTATGCCCAGACAGTGAGCAGAAACTCCACACCGACATCTGCACAAGCTCCAACAGCCGAGCTAAAAGACATCCATCAGATGCTGAACCTGATCTGCTCACACCTACTGTCTTACGACAAAACCTGCAAATAAAAATAATACCTTATGGATAACTCAACTCAACTTTATTTATATAGCGCTTTTTACAATTTTCATTGTTACAAAGCAGCTGTACATGAGACATATGGAGTATAAGCAAAACAATTAAAGTTATACCTGTAAAAACAAGAAAAATGTGAAAACACAGAAGACAAACATACCCACATACAAACGCTCCACACACACAATATGCACACGTACTAACACACATAGACATAGACACACACACGGACTTGCAGACACACAGACGTGCACGCACACACAGACAAGCATGCACACACACACACACACACACACACTGGCAAGCACGCACACACAGACACGCACGCACGCACAGTGAAAGCACACATTTAAGATAAAGGAGAGAGAAAAACAGGTCAAATATTAAACAGACTATAAATTCCTATATGCAATATTAGTTATGTAAAACTTTAAAATTCTAATTCTAAAGCATCCCCCCGGCCAGGCAAATAGTGCAAAACAGTATGCAAACGGTGGCGAGGAACCCAAAACTCCAATCGAGAAAAAAACCCTCAGGAGAACCCAGGCCCATCCAGGTGATTCCAGTTCCCCTCTGGCAAAAGCTGCTGCCTCTGCACAAGCTCAACAGTGCTTGCACAACAATGCTAAATAAAAATAAATAAACTTACTAATAAGGTAAATTATAGGTTTAAGATTATAATTAATAATCTAATAGCATTTGAATTTTGTAGTGAAGACGTGTCAAGCCGCTGCGTCCTTCTTTATCCAGCTCTATCATCTCAGCTCTTGTCAGGTCGCCTCTTCCCATTCTCCGCTCTACCATCAGGTCTGGGCATGAACTGCATCCTACTCGCTTTGGTAACCTTGGAACAATGAGACAACACTGGCAGAGAGTAGAGTACTGTTCTGCACTCTTTGATGCAACAAGTACATCAGTTGTTGTTGGAAGTGTTCCTGGTTCCGGTTGATCTAACTAATGCAGCCTAAACCCTCAGAGGATTTATATTATGGAAGTGTAGTGTATGCAAGATTAAAACGATGCGTCTTTAGTCTAGATTTAAACTGACAGAGTGTGTCTGCCTCCCGGACAGTGCAGGGAAGACTATTCCAAAGTTTAGGCGCTAGATAGGAAAAGGATCTACCACCTGTACTTGATTTTGAAATTCTAGGTATTACCAACTGACAGGACGCCTGAGAGCGTAATGCACGTGAAGGAATGTAATACAAGAGGAGTTCACTCAAGTACTGAGGAGCTAAACCATGTAGGGATTTATAGGTAATAAGCAAGATTTTGAAGTTAATGCGATGCTTTATAGGTAACCAGTTCAAGGTTGACAGAACCGGGCTAATATGTTCATACTTTTTTGTACGTGTAAGAACTCGAGCTGCCGCGTTTTGGACCAGTTGGAGTTTTTGTAATAAGCCTGCAGGGCAACCACCTAACAGTGCATTACAGTAATCTAGTCTTGATGTCATGAATGCATGAATTAACTTCTCTGCATCTGACAGTGACAGCATATGACGTAGTTTAGATATATTCTTAAGATGTAAAAACGCAATTTTACAGGTGTTGGCGACATGGCTCTCAAATGACAGATTACTATCGAATAGAATGCCAAGATTCTTTGCTGACGACGAGGGTTTTATGGAACATCCGTCAATAGTTAAGCAGTATTCTTGGTTGTTACGTATGGCAGTTTTCGGTCCAATAAGTAACACTTCTGTTTTGTCCGAATTCAGTAATAAAAAGTTGTTACTCATCCAGTTTTTTATATCGACTATGCATTCCATTATTCGATGGAAGTGCTGTGTTTCATGAGGCTTCGAGGAAATATAAAGTTGAGTATCATCAGCATAACAGTGAAAGCTAACTCCGTGTCGCTTTATTATATCTCCTAGAGGTAGCATGTATAATGCGAAGAGCAGAGGCCCCAAGACTGAGCCCTGTGGTACACTGTACTGGACTTGCGATTTGCGTGAGACCTCATTGTTTATTGCTACAAATTGAAAACGGTCAGATAAATAAGACTTAAACCATTTCAAAGCTTTTCCCTTAATGCCGATGTAATTTTTGAGTCTATGTAGGAGTGTGCTGTGGTCAATGGTGTCGAATGCAGCACTACGGTCTAGCAGCACCAATAACGAGATACAACCTCGGTCAGATGCCAATAGCAGATCATTTGTAACTCTGATCAAAGCAGTCTCTGTACTGTGACATGCTCTAAATCCAGACTGGAATTCTTCATTGATGTGATTCCTTTGGAGGAAGGAGCATAACTGAGTTGAAACTACTTTTTCCAGAACTTTAGCTATGAAAGGTAGATTCGATATAGGCCTGTAATTCAGAACCGTAGACTATTTCATCACCGACAGAGTGTTCACAGTCAGCCCACCAACCCCATTATCAGATCACAGTAAAATTACTCTCTACCTTAATAGATCCAAACCTAACACAGAGGCATCAAAACAAACTCACCTCCATACACTAAATGAGACATACGAATGGAAACAAAATAGTGAAGATACATACCAAAGCGTAATTCGTGAACCAAATATTAAAAACCTACTGAATAAATTCCTAGATACACCATTCCCACACAATAACGTTGGTGTAAATTTAGCAGTAGGTACTATAAGCGAAATATTTACAATATCTGCAACATTATCTAACCTAAAACCCACAAAACCAAACAAGAAGCCTGTAAATGAGAAATGGTTTGACAACGAGTGTACAAACCTAGAAAAGAAGTAAGAATTCTATCAAATCAGAAACACAGAGATGCGGACAATGTAAATACACTCCAGCTCTACCATGAAAAACTTAAACAATACAAGGACACACTAAGGAAGAAAAAGAAACAAGATACACAAAATCAGTTAAGAGCAATTAAACAATCTATAGAAACAAACCGCTTCTGGGAACATTGGAATGCACTTAATAAATCCCACCATGAAGATTTACCCATTCAGAACAGAGACAGATGGATAAACCACTTCTCAAATCTCTTTAGTAATATAAACAAGCAGAGGTGGGTAGTAACGCGCTACATTTACTTCGTTACATTTACTTGAGTAACATTTTGGAAAATATGTACTTTTTAAGTAAAATTAAAAGTGTGTACTTTTACTCTTACTTGAGTAAATTTCTAATAGAAAATCTGTACTTTTACTTCGTTACATAACTTACATTGCGTGACGTTCCTTCGTTCCTTCATTTTAAAATATGCTTTTTAAAACGCGTTGTTTATTTCAAGGTTGTCGTCTCTTTTTACGGGCATTCCCGAGTGATCGATTCTTTTGAGTCGATTCTTTTGAAAGCATTAATTGAACAATGGGCAAAACCATTTGAATAGGCTAATGAATCAGTTCAAATGATTTGTTCAGTTCGCAGCACGATCTGAATCATCTGAAGCAGGATTACTCACTCCTCGTAGCGCGAAACTTAAGAACACGCAGAACACAAAGAGCGTTGGATGAAGTGGATATTAATCTATATCTATACAATCAAAACTGCAAATGTGTCATATTGTTTGCCAGCAATGATAAATGCCCGCCATATGCGCGCACCCGCGCGACCTGTTCGTCAGACACAGCAACATGCGCGTTACCTGTCAGACACAGAGACGTGGGCTTGCAGAAATATACATTTGAAGAACAGGAGGAAGAAAACGTGTTGATGGGCGTGTGGTTCACTGTTTACTGTTTGTTTACAAGTAAGAGCGTTTCACAACACACACGTGACAACACGAGAAGCATGAGCTTTGTTCAAAAATGTGTATTTCATTTAAGAGAGCACTGCAGATGTTCTAGATCATCATAGGAAATGCTCTGAGTTTAGTTCATGCTTTAGTTTGACATGGTCTATTATTCTAAATAAGTTGTGTAAACTACATTGACATCAGGACTAGATGAAATGTACAGAAATGCTTGTCTCTTCTGTGTTTGTCTCTTCTTTAGTCTCTCTAGTATATTGCAAAGATATCCGCTTATGATAATTAAAAATATTGATTAAAATGTAATATTAAAACATTGGCGTTAATATTAATTTTATGTAGTAGGCCTATATAATCAGATACAAAGTAACTAAGTAACTAGCTACTTGAGTAGTTTTTTCATTGCATACTTTTTTACTTTTACTCAAGTAATTTTTAAAATAGTGACTTTTACTTTTACTTGAGTAACAATTTCTCTAGTTACTTGTACTTTTACTTGAGTAAAGATTTTGGCTACTCTACCCACCTCTGTAAACAAGAACCATGAACAAACTATGCACTGTAGAGTCAACAATTAAAGATTACCAAAACCCTTTAGATTGTCCAATTACACTAGCCGAACTATGCGATAATATACAAAAACCTAAATCCCAAAAAGCAAGTAGTATCGATGGTATCCTAAATGAGATGATTAAATACACAGACCAAAAACTCACACTCGCCATTCTTAAACTGTTTAATATCATCCTTAGTACAGGTACAGTATATTTCCCAAGATCTGGAACCAAGGTCTCATAACTCCAATCCATAAAAGCTGAGACAAATTCGACCCTAATAATTACAGTGGAATAGTGCTGCAACAACTAATCGATAAAATCGATAATAATCGATAATGAAAATAGTTGTCAATGAATTTCATTATCGATTAGTTGGTCTGTGACGTCACTTGCGAGCTGCGCAGTTATAAATCAAGCACGTCATCTTCCCTTTTAAAATGACCGTTTAAACGCACCTCGCGCTGCATGGAGGGACATGTCTAGTGACGCGTCTCTCAGTGCAGCCCGAGCTTCGCTGTTTTTAAGAGACGTGTCTCTCCGTGCCTGCGTCTCTCCCTGCAGCCCGAGCTGCGCTGTTTTTAAGAGACGTGTCTCTCCGTGCCTGCGTCTCTCCGTGCAGCCCGAGCTGCGCTGTTTTTAAGAGACGTATCTCTCCGTGCATGCGTCTCTCCGTGCAAGATTTGAAGTTTAAAGGGGAGAGGTGTTTTAAAATGACAAAATTAAAGATTATATTTGTAAAACCGAATATTTATTTATCAAAATAATTGTTAGTTGCAGCCCTACCGTGGAATATGTGTACTGTAAACAGCAACCTAGGTAAACTCTTCTGTAACATTCTTAACCGCAGACTTTGCCGTTATCTAAACGACAGAAACATCCCGAGAAAATGCTCAATCGGCCAAAATACCGCATATCAGATCATACATACACTCTTCATACTTTAATTGCCGAAGAAACCAATCAAAATAAGAGAAATCTCTTCTCATGCTTTGTTGACCTCCAAAAAGCTTTTGACTCAATCTAGCATGAGGGGCTTTTTCTTCAATTGATTCAATGCGGCATCGGAGGAAAAACCTATGACATCGTCAAATCAATGTACACGAATAACACATTTGCAGTTAAAATCGGCAACAAGCACACAGACTTTCTTTCCCAGAGTCGTGGAGTGAGATAGGGCTGTAGTCTAAGTCCTACACTATTTAACATATACATTTATGAATTAGCTCGAGCTCTACAACAGTCACCAACACCCGTTCCCACCTTACTAGACACTGAAGTGAAATGCCTTCTGTTTGCAGATGATCTGGTGCTGCTGTCACCAGATTATGAGGGTCTACAGCAACATCTAGACACCCTGCACACTTTCTGTCAAACATGGGCCATATCAGTTAACCTTAAAAAGACTAAAATCATGATATTCCAAAAAAAGGCCCAGTCGCCAAAACCAACATCACAATTTCAAACTAAACAATGTGCCCTTAGAACACACCCAGAACTACACATATCTTGGTATAAATATTAGTAACACTAGAAACTTAAACAAGGCTGTGAATGACCTAAGAAACAAGGCACGAAGATCCTTTTATGCCATCAAAAAGAATATCAAAAGTGACATCCCAACTGAAATCTGACTGAAAACAATCCAATCAATTATAGAAAATGTAAATGTAAAGGTAGAACCAATCGCGCTGTATGGATGTGAGGTTTGGGGCCCTCTCACCAACCAAGAGTTCACCAAATGGGACAAACCCCCAATAGCCCGAGTAGGAAACACTCGACCCAGGTGGGTTGAGCCACCGGGGGGGAGGTCACAGGTTCACCGACAGCGAGGTGTGAGGAAGTCAACATATGGGACGACCCTGCAGGGGAGTCACTACATATGGGGCAACAATCCAAGTATAGGGGTCCACCTGAATAGGGGTGACTCTACCACTACCAGACTCGGTATGACAGATCGCTTCGCCAGGTCAGCTACCCATATTGCCAATGCTAAGAGATGGATGGAATGCCTATACTTCGTAGGGAGGCAAGTAGCGCACTGACTCACCTGAAGAGGGGAGAAGACGCTTTCGCAGGCGTACACCTACCCAGTCGCCGGTCTCACCTGCTGGTAGCGTGTAAGACACGGGCTGACTCTGGTTCCACGCGGAAATTGTAAAACCTCGCGAAGGTACTGGACCTTGGTCGACCTCTCCAAGTGGTAGCTTTCTGCGGTGCACCGCAACTACACATTCCCCCTGGTACACATTCCCCCTGGGGGATGTCGACATATCCCTTAGCCGCCCCACCATCCAGGGAAGTAACAGCTCCTGAGCCCATCAGACAGGGACGTGCTGAAAAAAACTGGAACTGGGGCGTGGCTTCCACCACGCTCCAACCGCTAGAACCAGAATCCAGCCGCAAACATGGGGTTGCAGTGCGGTATGCCACCTCCCCGAAATGCTGTCCGGGCAAGCATGGCCGACATCTCAGCATCGACCTCGCCTTGGGCTCTACCGCCCGGGGGCGGAAGCTCCAAGGGGTCTTCCGCATCTGATGCCAGGAGGTAGCTGTCCGATGCAATGACAGAAAGTTCATCCTCATCCTTCTGTCGAGTCTGCCCGCTATGGGACGGTCCACCGCCGCCCATCGGGGACGTCAGGTGAGTGTGCTGGGGCATGGATGGTCCGCGAGCCAAAGCTGACGAAGCGACATCCGTGGGAACCCCCAAATCACCCCCGCTGCTCGCCAAAGCGGTCATCCTCGCCAAAGCAGCGAACTCGCTCGGGAAGCAGACAGGGTTGCGGCAGCGTTGCGACACCTCCGTTGGACTCGGGGATGAGTCTGTCATACCCAAGAACACAACTGCGAGATATGCCTGCAACTGTGAGAAATTTGCTCTTTTAGATGCTCTTTAGCTCGCTGCCGAAACACTCAGGGGAAGTCCGCTCAAACAACGGGGGAATCCCGCTGCACGTGTCTTAACTCCAGCAGTGTAGTAGTTTTCTCGAAGAGAATAGTTGCATGACATCCAGTCACGCAGGTTTCGAAGAACAAAAAGATGAATGAATGGGCGTTTTATACCCGTATGCACGGGGAGGAGACTGGCGTGCGCGTGCTATTCGCCAAGTTCATTGCCGTTTTAAATTCCTCTCGGAGTTGATAGGTTCTCAAGATCAAACTCCAGTCTGTCTCTCAACACAACGTCAAGAGACCGACTGAAAGGGAACTCCAAACAACACCTGTAGAGCAGAATTAGGACTATATCCTCTAATAATTAAAATACAAAAAAGAGCTATAAAATTCTACACTCACCAATAAACAGCGATACAGAGACACTCCATCACAAAGCCTTAAGCCATCAAGAGCTGAACCCAAGGAGAAGCCCCTTCATCCAACTGATCTCAGAACTAACTCTACAACCCAAAACATGCCCACGACCGTATCAGACCCTAAACTAAGAAAAGTCTTGAGCATGTACAGACTCAGTGATCACAAGCTCACTGTAGAGACGGGCAGACACAGACAGACATGGACACCAAGAGAAGAGCGACTGTGTCCACACTGCACACAGAATCCAGTTGAAAATGAGCTGCACTTTTTTTAATCTCATGTCCAAACTGTACACACATCAGAGAAACATTCTTCACCCAGTTCACAAACTTCCACAAAGACTTTAACCAGTTTCAACAAAAGGACAAGATTTCATACTTACTGGGAGAAAACTTAATAAGCTCAAGCCTAGCTGCAAGATATGTCAAGTCCTGCCACAACAAAAGAACAACCAGCACAACAAAACAAAACACTGACACAACACATACAAACTGACACTATGAGAGGATCCTGTCACCCTCACTGAGAACTTTCATCAATACTTTGCTATTTTCTGTTTATATTGATATATGTATATATACTGTAGATACTTATATACTTTTATTTTTATCTTAATCTGTATTTGTGCAGAATGTTTATATTTAATTTATAATTAATTTACCTGTGTTTTGGTAATGTAAAATGTGTTTTATCATGCCAGTAAAGCTTCTTTGAATCTTGAATCTTGAGAGAGAGAGAGAGAGAGAGAGAGAGAGAGAGAGAGACGTGCAGTCTGAAAGATGTATTTATATGCTTTTTGTCAAAAGCAACGTTTTCATATAAGATAAGACATAACAACAACACTTTCTATTTACAATAGAACAGTAAAAACGGGCACATATGATGTTTGATTGCATGTTTTAATAATCGATTATATGTTTGTTTGCATCGATGCATAATCGTTCACAACTGCATAGTGATGCATCATAAAATTACTTATTTTTGACAGCCCTACAATAGATCCTCCAAAAAATTACATACTGGACATGTCTCAATCGTTAACATGATTGATTAAACGTTTCAGTATTTTCACTTTAATCCAAAGCAATTTACAGAGCATACAGGCTTTACATTTTATCAGTGTGTGTGTTCCCTGAGAATTAAACCCACAACATTTTGTGCTACTAACACCATGCTTTAACCACTGAGCCACAGAAACAATGAGCAGTATTTAATGTAATATGCAAATATTAAACATTAATATTTAATTATGCCAGTCAAAAAGCTTATTGGAAAACATGTTTTATTTTCTTTTTGGCCTTTTTTATAGGGCTGGGAAGTAGGGGGCAAGGGATGACAGTGCTTTTTAATATGAAAAATATTACAATTTCAATATAAGCTGCACTTTTCTGCAGAGGGAAAGATAATGCAGATCATTAGGATCAGTGGTTAGACCCATTTCATTTAAAAAAGAAATAAGAAACACAAAACTCTTTTGGGAAACGTTTTAAATAAGAAAAATAATACAGTCTCAATAGAAGCTGCACTTTTCTGCAGAGGGTTAATTTTGTGCAGGAAGATGATGGAGATCATTTGCATCAGTGGTTAAAGCTCTTGCTCTGAGAGTGGTAAAATTGCGTTTGTGAATCTACTCTGACCACAGATAGAGATTAGGGCACAGACCTTGACATTTCTTACTCCTCAGTAGCCTGCACATTATAACAAATTATCAAAAATTATAAAATCATATTTTAAAGTTTTCTCCTATAAACAGGAAAACACACAGATGGGCTATTATAAACTGTCATCACTTGAATAAAATGTAAATAGCTTCATGGCAGCCTAATAACAGGAAACTTTACCACAAAACATGCATGATCTGCACAATTCTGGTGAAACAACCAGACCAGCCAGCATATATGCAACCCCCCGACCCACTGCGCTCAAACGCAGACAGACACACATACAAAAACTTTTCTGTACTGTCTGTCACCTAATTACAAGTGTTTGTCAAGTTGGTTAAATGTTATGATTAATGTAATGTTATGAACATTTTAGGATTATTGTTGTGATTCAATTAACATCAGGACTGGATACATAAGGTGATCGGTAAAGCAACTGTACATTTGGTTGGAAGAGGTAGATGAATCAGACTTCAGAAGTAGTGAAGATACAGTGGCAAGAAAAAGTATGTGAACCTTTTGGAATTTCATTGTTTTCTGAATAAATTTGTCATAAAATGTGATCTGATCTTCATCTAAATCAAGGGTATTGACAAACATAATGTGTCTAAAAATAATAACCCCAAAAAATTCTGATCTTTCATGTCTTTATTGAACACACTCATTCAACATTCAAAATGGCAGTGGAAAAAGTAAGTGAACCCTTAGAATTAATAACTGGTTGACCCCCCTTGGCAGCAATAACCTCAACCAGGCGCTTCCTGTAGCTGTGGATCAGACCTGCACATCGTTGAGAAAGGAATTTTAGCCCATTCTTCCTGGCAGAACTGCTTTAGCTCCGTCTTATTCTTTGGAGGTCTCGTGTATGGCCCTCTTCAAGTCAATCCATAGCATCTCTATTGGGTTGAGGTCTGGGCTCTGACTTGGCCACTCCAAAAGGCGGATTTTGTTTTTCTGAAGCCATTCTGTTGTGGACTTGCTCCGGTGTTTTGGGTCGTTGTCCTGTTGCATCACCCACCCTCTACAGTTTCAGCTGACGTACAGACATTCTTACATTATCCTGAAGAATTGTCTGATATACTTGGGAATTCATCTTCCCCTCAATGATTCCAAGCTGACCAGGCCCTGATGCAGCAAAGCAGGCCCAAATCATGATGTTTCCTCCACCATACTTTACAGTTGGGATGATGTTTTCATGATGATATGCCATGCCCTTTCTACGCCAGATGTAGTGCTGTGTGTTTTTTCCAAATAGTTCAATCTTAGCTTCATCAGTCCACAAAACATTTTGCCAATACCGCTGTGGAGTGTCAATGTGCTCTTTTGCAAACTTCAGGCGTGCAGCAATGTTCTTTTTAGTAAGCAATGGCTTCCTTGGTGGTGTCCTGCCGTGGATACCCTGCTTGTTCAGTGTTTTACATATTGTAGACTCATGAACAGAGATGTTAGCAAGTTCCAATGATGCCTTCAAATCTTTGGCTGTCATTCGGGGTTGTTTCTTTACCTCATTGATGAGTCTTCGTTGTGCTCTTGGTGTCATTTTGACTGGGCGACCACTTCTTGGCAGAGTAGCATCAGTCCCAAGGTGTCTCCATTTGTAGATTGTTTGCCTAACTGTAGACTGGTGAATTTCTAAAGTCTTTGAAATAACTTTGTAACCCTTGCCAGCTTTATGTAAATCAACAATTCTTGATCGTAGATCCTCTGAAAGCTCTTTTTGGCGAGGCATGGCTCACATAATCGTGTTTTTCTTGTGCAGTGCAAACTCCAAATGTTTGAGGGGTTTTTATCAGTTAAAGTATCTGTAGTCTGTAGACTACAAAGTAGCTGTAAGCTGTAGACTCCAGGTGTGCTAAAACCTGACTCCAATTAGCTTTTTTGAGGTCATTAACTCAAGGGTTCACATACTTTTTCCACAAGCACAACAAGTTTTTTTTTTGGTTGTTCTCAATAAAGACATGAAAGATCAAAAAAATGTTGTGTTATTATTTTAAACACATTTTATTTGTCAAGACCCTTGACTTAGATGAAGATCAGATCACATTTTATGACAAATTTATTCAGAAAACCATGAAATTCCAAAAGGTTCACATACATAGAGGCTGCGTCCAAATACCCCCCTTGCAGTCTTTGCACTTGACTACTTTCATGATGTATTTCCTGTTTTTGGCCCAAGTGTTCTAGATGGTGTGAAGATCGCAAGTGAGCATATAGTATTTCTAACCCGATGGGACACACTTAGCAAGTGCAAACATGTAACGTTAATTAATGTGATGTTTCTAATTATGTAATAAAAATGAAGTTTTCACAAATAAAATGCGCAACACTACGTTTTACTACGAATTATATGTAATATCTAATTATATAGTCAAGTCAGTTTTATTTTTATAGTGCTTTATTTGTATTGTATCAAAGCAGCTGTACCCAAAAAACAAAAACAAAAGAATAACACATTCTACATAACACATGTTAACACATGTTAGCCTACATAACACATGAATAACACATGTTAGCCAAACATAGAATAAATAGTAGTAGTATAACTTACACTGGAAAGCTTTCTGCAACACCTCGCGAGACCCGGGCAAAAAGTCTCATAATATATTCAGAAAGTGATGCATGATGGGATACACTTAGCCCTGAATACCGCTCGGAAGCGGTATTCAAAACAGTGTGGGTTTAGTGTGCGTTAATGGCACTGTGTTTTTAAGACATTGGACAGACTTTCACTCTTACTTCCTGTTGCATGCACGTACTCTCAAGTGGCCAAGACTCAAGTTGCATGTATAACTGGGGGTATTTGGACGCAGCATGAGAGAGTGCCATAGACATAAGAAATAACTAAACTGTGCATTGTCTGCTTTGGTCAGCTGCTGCGATACGTCAACGGCACTGCTATACTGGTTGCGGCAAGAGTAGCATGTAAACAAATGCAAGTAAACGGGGGAGCTGCGCTTTTTCTGCATTAAAAGCACAATAACATTTACATTTCTTAACACATTTCAATGATTTACGATATATGTGGAGTACTAAAACATCATGTCTCCAGATACTTGAAATCTCAATATTAAGACTTAGAAAAAAATCTTTGTCATAGGAAATTGTGAATAATTTATTCATTGTGCCTGTTATTCTTGGAAATACACCATATAGAACATGTTTGGTGATATGTTATGAATATGCAAGACAAACAACATCATAATACATAAAAATAACCACGTTTAAGTATTAATTGAGAATAAAACACAGACATCTTGAGATGGTGTGAAGAAACGTTTTATTTGAAACATCAAACAAAATATCCAAGGTAATATTAATTTATTTACTTTACATATATAAAAATTAAGATTATTATTGGGGAATAAGTTTTTCTGTCATCATTTTAGCTTAAGCAAACATTGGTCCAACGGCAACGTCGTGTCCCTGGCCGAAAATAGTTGCTGTAGGACGGCATAAATCGGTAAAAATATGTGACGCAGAACATTTCCTAGAAATGCATTCAGATACATGTGTACATGTCAACAGTTCTCTGGGGTTGCATGTATATTGTTACTTTGACTTTTAGCTATGTGTAATTCTATAAATACCCTGTTGTTAATCGGTTGTGAGAGGACGTCCTCTAGTGACGTCCTCAAAGTGCCCTGTGTGGTCAAGTGATTACAAAGCCACTGCATTGTAGTCATTATTCGAGACGTTTTCTGTAGGCCTACATTACAATTTTATTACTTTTATGAAAGTTATGCATATACATATAAATCAGATATAATTTTATAAATATTTCCTTTCACAATTTAAAGTGGATGATTGCCAAAACTGTGCTGCTAAAATCTTGCAAAAATATTTCAAAATCCCGCGATCTCGCGAGAGAGCGATGACGCATTTCCGTTTCAGCTTCCGAGGAGGACTTAGGAAGGGCGCGTGGTTTGGTTTGTTTCGAAAAGTGACGGAGTATTACAAAACTGTGAAAAAAGAAATGATGCGCACACTGTCAACTGCCATGTAGTTTAAGTTTCACTAAAATTAGCTAGCAGGCTAAAAGGTAGTAGGGTTAAAGTTAGGCTTTACCCTAAAAGGTTGTTTCTACACTTGAGTTGTGCTATGTAATGCTTCTTGCTGGGAAACTGATAGCAAAATTATCAAGCCCCCAAACTGTTAACGTTGTCTGAGTTTTGTGTCACTGCCTAAAAACAGTTACATTTAACATTAACTACAGGAACATTGTGTACATAGATCTGGGGTTCCTAACCTTTGTCCTTAAGGACATCTGGCCTAATTGTTTGTAAACACAAACTGTGACAGCAAGTGTCACATTCAGTTTAGAAGTAGGCATGTGTCCAGGTGTGTGTACAGATTAATAGACCATTTTCACAATGACGTCAGTTAACTTCCGCGTTTCGCAAAGCAGTGTATTCCAAGTTCCGGTTCGCCATCACACCGGAGATTTCTCAGTAAAATGCAGGTATGTTTAACAAAAACAACTGGAATCTAGCTACCAGGATTTATAGCAAGAATATGACTCGACTAAATAGAGAAGTTGACGATCACCAGCAGATGGCAGTAGTGCAACACAATGGATGCAAGCTGCCGGTAAAAACCAAGAAGAAGTTTTGATCGTGTCGTGAGGAAAAAATAACCGCTGAACCTTCACTAATAAACAAGTAAAAGAGATAACATTACACTCCCGCAGAGAAATAGCGCTGGCGGAAGTAACCAAACACTGCTTCAGAAGATGCGTGACGTCATGTGAAAAGGGCCTATTAACAGATTTTTATTTCAGGATTCCAAAGAAAGACTTTCCATGCTGTTCGGTTTGAAAGATGAACTTCAGCAAATAGCTGGCATTCTGGATCATGGCAAGTCTACATCTTCTATTAAAAGATTGGATTGTGACAAAGAATGTGTGTGTGTTTGTGCCCATGTTAATTTGTGTTTGTTTGTTTCCCTCTCTTTCTCTCTCCAGTGACAGCAAAAAATCTGAAAACAAACTGTAATTTTTCTGAGGTGAAGTAATCCTGAGTCATTTCTTTTACAGAATCATGTTTAATGCCTTAATGGTGAAATTCAGTATGAGGGGTGGTGGTCAGCTTGAAAATATGCCATTCAAAGCTATACTATGTAATTCAAGGTAATTTTTGCCTTGTGACATTGAAAAAAATCTCTTGTTCCTTGTCTATTATTTATTTATGTCATTTTTATATTTTCTATTTAGTGGACATTCTGTATAAGAAAGAACATCAGGTTTTACCAGAAATGCCTCTTTCACAAAGTTTACACACCTGGTTAAGGGCCTTTCTCAAGGGCACCACAGTGGCTTCTAGAATAGAAGACTTGCCATGATCCAGAATGCAGGCTATTTGCTGAAGTTCACCGAACAGCATGGAATGCAGTACTCATCAGGTGCTTTTAATGTATTTTAAATTTAGTCGTAGGATAATCTGACTTCTTCAAAATAAATTCAATTCAATTCAAATTTATTTATATAGTGCTTTTCACAATGTGCATTGTTCCAAAGCAGCTTTATAGGAGCAAATAAGAAAAACACAGAAAGGTAAAACACAGCACAGTGCATGGTGTTTATAGACCAAGCAAGATCATTATAATAAATAAATAAATGAATAAATAAATAAATGCAGTCTCCCGGTGAGCAAGCCAACACTGCACTGCTCTGCTGTGGCGAGGAACCCAAACTCCAATGCTGAATAATGGAGAAAAAAAACCTTGGGAGAAACCAGGCTCAGCCGGGAGGGCCAGATCTCCTCTGACGTGTCATAGCTGCACTCAGTGACCCCGACCAAAGCCACCGAGCAACGTCCACGAAGAACAGGGAGAGCCCACGAGCCGCGACCCAGGAAGCCCCACCCGCCGAAACCGTGCAGGTCCAACCCGGTCCCATTCCGCGATCAACAACAGACAACAGAGGAACAACCAGGGAAAAGTAGTAATGGCATAATTAACTTTATTCCTCTGTTGTCCGACATCGACCACAAAACAAGACCAACCAGACCAGACCCACACAGTCCCAACAAATGAAACGCCCCGAACCACAACCAACAAGCCCCCCCACTCCCTACAACACCCACCCAGCTACCTCCAATCAAAGTCACTGAGTGCAGCCATAACTTCAAACTGCTGTCATGTGATGTAAGTTTAGCATTAAATACCAAGTATTGTAAATTTAGCATTTATGTGACAGGTAGTCCGTCTTTGCTCTCGGTTGGGGATGGAATTGTCTGAGCTGGGCCGGCCAGATGGTCGCCTTTTTCTTGGGTGGTGATGGAATTGCCTTGGATGGAGCTGGATGGTCAGTCAGTCTGCAGGCTCTCGCAGGAGGATGGCACGGGATTTTCCGATGTAGCTGGCGTAATCTCTAGTTGTGGATGGGCATATGACGTTCATCTGGGCCTGGCGGAATCTCTCCCTACCTCGGGATGGGCATCCCGAGGCGAGGGCAGAAACAGAATAATTAGCGTAGCTGCTGTTCATTAGCTATGTATTAGTGAATGCTTGGCTGAAAGTTCATGTCATTTACCTCAAATTTTGCCTTTTATTTTTTTCTACTTTTTTAATATTCATATTCTCTCCTCTCACTCAGATGCTGTGAACAGGTGTAGCCCAAATGCAACAGATTCAGACTTTGATGTAGCAATGGCGGAACACCTGAAGCACGCTGATGGTGGTGAATATAAAAAATGAGCCATAAACAACTTTCACCGACTCTAAAACATTTACACATGTGTTAACCATAATCCAGTATTTTGTTGTTTACTTGTTTTATTGCTGTTTAACATAGGAAATAATTGGTAGTGCCATAGCTCTGACTTCCATGCATCAATGGTGGAACACATGAATCATATTCCTGGAAGAGCTGGTGGTCGGCGACCAAGAAAATGAGAGTAAACATTTTGAAAAAAATGGAAAGACTAAAGTAGTTACATACAGTATGTGTTAACTATAATACTGTACTTTTGTTATTTTCATGTTTGATTAATGGCTGCGTAACATTAATGTAAAACGTCATTGACATTCTACTATTTTATTTTCTTGTTTGAATAGTAGCTGTTTAACAAATGGAAGACAATTAAAAAATGTAATGTTCACTAAATAATATGTTGTGCTAAATTAAAACACTTATTTTTGCCTAAGTCCACAAATATTGTATTATTGTTTGTGATGTACACGTGATTATAACGTTTTATAGACGTTCAGGTCAGACTGGGCCGATTTTGGACCTTTTTAGAACCTATGTCAATTTAAGACACAATTGCTTGCCTTACACGATGTTACACAATGGGTGTGTGATTACTGATTATATTAAACGCAGCCTTATATATACGCTTAAATTAAGCAGCAACATATCTAAAAAAATAAACGGCCAGAAGATGTCAAATTTGGACGTCCAGGGACGAGCAGAAAAGACATGTAATTCATGGCCAGATGACGTCAAAGACGTCCGTTCAACTTTCATTTTGGAACTATTTTTCAACCGCAACGGGACGTGTCGGACTTGCGTCTTTTCAACGGTCATTAAACGGCCAAATGTTTGCTGGGTTTTCTTGAGCTCCAGTTCAGAGCACAGCTGGAGCGTGTTTACACAGCATACAGATATATTTTAAAGATAATGGATGTTCCTTATGGATTCAGTAAAAAGTTACAGCAGTAAAACATTTATGTGATATTTGTAAAACACATAATACATACAATCGTACATTATGAATAGTATGAAATAGCATAAAGTAGGCTAATACATGAGACTAACCATTTAAATTTTTCCTAAAGTGAACAAGCTGTATTCTGATGTACATTTCATCTACCTTAAAATATAGCACATTAGGGGTGTCTGCACAACAATTAAGCAAAATGATGGCTTGACAAGCGTGAGTTTTGACCATTCCTTATGATAATAAATGTTTATTTAATGTCTAACCGTCGATATCTGAAGACGAAACGTTTCTGTACTCCGCTCAAGTCCGTAATATTGAAATCGGTTGATAAATGTGTGTATATCCAGAAAAACTGCAGCTCCGCCATACACTTGCATGTGCTTGTATGGAAATGTTCCCACGAACAATACGGTGCTGTTGTATAATCAGCATCCAACGAGCTGTCTAGTTATTCTTATGTCTATGAAGAACGCATGCGATAAACAGAAGAGACGTGTTTGGAATGGGATTCTTCACGAGATTTTGGGTGTTTGCGCGGAATTGTGTGGATGATTTTGAGTGTGTGTGCGCGTTAGCACAAAGCTAACAAATTCACATGTGCAGCTGATCCTGTTCTTGTGGTTTAACCACCAGATTAGCGTGTTTTTTTAGAGTGATATCGATTTCAAAAAGTTGATACTAACGTTTTTCTTTTGTTATTGTTGCATTAAAGCCACAATATGGAATCATTTTGTTATGAAATATCCCAAAATCACTTGCACAGTGTGATATATTTCATGCAGCTGTGTACTTACATTATCCAAAATGTTCCCAAGAATGTGCAAATCCAGAGAAATTCCTATTTAAAATAATGGCCCGTCCCTTGTATTTGTCGCATATCAGTGACTTATTATCCGCTGCTCCGCACTACCCTCAGTTTCCGGTTGTAGAAACTACAGCAACACGCAAATGCGGAAGTGGTTACACAGCATCTGGGACACAGCATCTGTTGTTCTGTTATTATGGATCACGATTACTCTTTGGCGAGTAAAGGAAACCCCAAAAAGCGTACGCCAATTAAACCCAAAAAAGCGTACGCCAATTAAACCCAAAAAAGCGTACGCCAATTAAACCCAAAAAAGCGTACGCCAATTAAACCCAAAAAAGCGTACGCCAATTAAACCCAAAAAAGCGTACGCCAATTAAACCCAAAAAAGCGTACGCCAATTAAAACACGTGGCGTACGCCACGTGTTTTAATAGACAGGTAAGCAAAAATGAATGCAGTTTCCCCACGAAATACAGTATATGTGGCACTAAAATATGTAACTTAGCCAGTAACGTTACTTGTAAATGCTGTGGGTTCGTTCAAATTTACTTTTTAAACGATGACTGTTTTAAACACGTAAAACTGTGTAGCATTACGCTACCAAATCAATTGACGAAGTCCAATATCAGTCGCGGGCTAACGAAGCATTACATTCCACGTTTCTTGCAAGCTAATTCATTACCATGACATAAAATAAAATTCATTCATTACCTCGTCCGTGAACATGATGGGCGATATCCATACGCCTCTGAATGGTGAAAACGACATGTCCCATAATTCCACTCTCCTACATAACGTCATTTAGCTTCGCCTTTTGTTGTTGTTTCGAAAGTGCACCATCTAGTGGTCCAAATATTCCATATTGTGGCTTTAAGGCGTTTATCTTTTTTTGTTCCCAACTGCACACCGAAGAGATAATCGTCCGATAACCGTCATCCTTATTTGCCCTTTGTGATACTATTGGTTTTGAGAGGATATCCCAAAGCTGTTCTCTTTAGTGTTTGATTCTCCTTCTTACAGCCAAAAATATAATACAGACATAATAAACAATTAAGGAATAAACAAAGATCCCAATCATAGTGGTTGGTTCTGTGTGTCAATTCCCAGTGGCCACATAAATATAATGTAAATATGAGTCTCCAATTATGTCTCATCTATCTCAAGGTTCTTAATAACGTCACAAGACAATGTTGTGAAGCAATATTCTTCTACCTGTCTAACCTGTTTAGTCAGACAAGTCAGACTGAGTATCAAGGTCCAATAAGATTTTTCCATAAACTCACTGTATTCTATCCTCACTTGATCTCCTTCCTGCTGTTTTTTACATATCACATTGTTGATCTAATGTGCTAACTCACAACAGAGTTGATATCTTTGAGTAGATATTCAGTCATTTCCTGATGAAGAGAGATCTAGTGAGACAGCGTTTAAGAACTGGTATGGAAGTATTTTAATGCCATTAGTGTTTGAAGCAAAAAAGCTTGATGTTGAATTACCACTAATCAAAAATAAATCTGTTGCATTACCAGTGCTTGCATTTTTAGAGTCCGCAATTCAATATGGTTGTATAGTTTAGCTGTGAATATTTCAAATGAAACATCAAAATCAAAATTCACCTTTTAAATTTCATTTTAAAACTTCAACTCGTTTTAAAATTTGCAGTCCATATTATTTCGGTTGAACAATTTGCTTCCACAAATTCAGTGATTCAAATTGTATTTTGTATTATAGCCTACTTTTATATTAGGCTATATAGTTTCGACCACCCCATAAGCATGCATCGTCTCATCGGCCGGTGTACCGTGCTAAAATGCTTAATGATGCTTAATTTATACAGACCAAATGGTTCAAATTACTATAGACTATACCTTTTTAATGAAGCGTATGATATACAGAAATGCAGAAGAGCCCTGAATATGAACACAAAGCACTAAATGGCACAATAAGAATTTTAGGATGTCCCGCCGTATTTCTCACGTAATACCAGAACTAACATTGAAGGAAAAACAATGACGCGAGTTAGGTAGGTGTCTATGTTGTTGCAGTATTTCAGTTTGTTTTTTTAATTTTTTCGTTCATATAATAGGCTATATTTATTTTGTTTGCGTTCTGACCTCAAGAGATTTCAGATGAAAAGCTGTAGGCCTAATTATTTCCATTGATATTTCTCTTTTAAGTGGTGTAGATATTTGTTTGTTTAAGTTGCATTTATACCCTACATTTACAAAATATTTTACAATTACATTTTTAAGAAAAGACAGTTCATGGCTTGTTCTTACATCTGTTTGCACTAGGTACTATTTCAGTTTGCTATTTATTTTTATTTGTCTTAAAATGTAATGATCACATTGCAAAGACAACGCGGTCATGCCGATATGCCTAATTCAACATTAGAAAGGTTAGTCCCTATCTCACTGAGCATGTAGCACAACTCCTTGTCCAGGCCCTGGTAATCTCAAGGTTGGACTACTGCAATGCTCTCCTTGCTGGTCTTCCTGCAAAGGCTATCAAACCAGCTGGTTCAGAACGCAGCAGCACGCCTCGTCTTCCAACAGCCCAAAAGGGCTCATGTGACACCCCTTTTCATCTCTCTCCACTGGCTATCGGTTGAAGCCCGTATCAGATTCAAGTCACTAATGCATGCCTACAGGACTACCACTGGATCTGCACCGGCATACTTTCACACCCTCCAACACTCCATCAAGAACCCTGCGTTCAGCAAACCAGCGGCGTCTTGTATTGCCTTCTCATAAGGGCAGTAAATCGCTTTCCCGCTCATTCTCCTTCACAATTCCTTCCTGGTGGAACATTCTTCCTAACTTGGTCCGGTCAACCACATCTCTCTCAACATTCAAAAATCTACTTAAAACCCATCTCTTCTGTGAATACTTGACAGACAAGTGAGAAGAAAAAAAAACCCCTCTCTCTGTTTCTTTCAACAGGTAGTGGTCTAGCTTTTGTTGAAACTAGTAACTTTGTATTAGCACCTATTGTATTATTGCTCCTCCATAATGCTCGGGTGGCATATCAACATATGAAATGCAGAACTATAAAAACAGGCAGCTCCTGTCCCAATTCTCCCAAATAACAACAATGGGACAAGTGTGGTCGACTTCACGCGGTGCTGCGCAGACTGATCAGCGAATGACAACAAAGTACCGCGAGAGTGATTAGAAAGCACCGCTTGCTCTTTCCGGCGTGATGACCTCAAGTCTGTCCCAAAATGCACTCCCACATACCCATGTGGACTCGTGCCTAGTACCCTATAGGTCTGCACTTCCTGACGTCACCAAGTGTGGACTCGGAGGAGGTCCACAAGACCGGATTGCACCATTTGGGACAGGGCCTACATTTCATAGCAAAATAAAAAGTTTTATTTGAATTTATATGTTATGTTTATTGTGTTGGTGTTATGCAACTAATGTAAGGCTTTAAAATCTTGTTGTCTTGTTTTCTGACACATTTATAATCATATACCATTGCATGTGTCATTCAAATAGCTTTATGCAAATAGCTTCACTATTTTATTTTAAAAACTCAATACAGTTCAGTAATTCACTGTTACAAATAAAACATTTCTCATCCCCGAAACTCAAACCATTATTTGATGACTTAAGATAATGCTTATTAATAGCACTATTTTATGTATTTGGCGATTTATACACAGAAATGACCTTTTGCGTGCATATGATACGCATGTGTTTTGCATGCATTTTTTGTGTACATACGTACTTAACCCACACCATCTTAACCAAGGGGGTAATAGTGCGTATCAATGAATGCGTATAAATGGCACGCCAAATACAAACATAAACTCTTGCTATTGATAGGCAGTACTAGGAGACCAGGGGCCCATTTCAATAAGGAGGTTCAACCAACAGAGTTAAAATGTGAACTCTGAGTTGATTTACACCGAGATGCGAATCTTTGAGTTTTTGGTTTCAGAACAGCTGGTTTGAGTTAGTTCTATCAACTCTGGGTAGGCTTACCTTGATTCCACTGCTCTAGTTTTAGACAGATTTGATTTTCTACACAACTACAACAAGCCATGATCAATGGAGCTCTGATATGACGATTCACCATGGCAAAGGCACCAAAAAAAAGCTACATGGTGGCAGAAAGTGCTTGAGAGCAAGGCACACTTTCTGCTCTGCATACAGTGGATTTACTAATGTGCTGAAAATGACTTAAGTTTAAATTAATAAGTAGATAAATGTACCAGTAAACAAATAAATTAATCAGTAAATGAATTAATAAATGAATGAAACAACAGAAATAAAACAAATATAATAAAACATTCTTATGTTTATGGTATGTTCTCACTCCCCATCAGTGCTCTAGTGATGAGTGTGAGATGTCATGATGTGTAGGACACTTATTAGGGTGTCAGATTCTTGTGTCAGTTTCAGACTGATCATCGGTTCGAACCCTACTCGAAGCAGATTTGGGTAGGAATGGCTGCACGTCGAGCCTACCTTCATTGCTTCATTTATGCATGTATGTATGTCTGTACTTATTAATTTCTTTATTCATGCACTTTATTAAGCCATTTCTTATCCTCCATAGAAAACTTCCATTTGTGAGAAAATTTAAAGGAAAGAATATACTCTGATGTAATACACAGCCAGGATGGCTGATGTTATTGATGTAAGGATGGATGATGTGTTTTGATATATCTAATTCACTGTAAAGAAAAAATGGTACAGTTTTAAATATAAATGCACAGGGAAATGACAAAATTCCACTCGGGACCTAAATTGCTCTCCTGAAATCAAAGAACATCCCTATGAATTAATGCAGCCTCTTCACATACAGGATCCTCTATAAAAGCACAAATTACATTTTAGTCACTTAGTTGGTGTCTGTGTGATCAAAATGTGTGCCATGAATGACTGTATTAATGAATAAATGAATGAGGTACACCACTTGCTCTTTAAAAAGGGGGAGGAGATCAAAAGAAACTCTGGGTTTATCAAAGAAAACCTGCTCCCGACCAGGTTAGGTTCACAGAGTAAGTTACTATGGTTACTGACTCTTGAGTATAAGTTACCTCTCTTTTAGAAACAGCCTCGAGTTACCCCGCTTTCTCGGGTTTGACACACCTCACATTCTGAAATGGTAAACCCAGAGTTTCCCTCATTTCAGGGTTTCGCTAAACCTCCTTTCTGAAACAGGCCCCAGGTAGGATATTTAAATAATTCAATTAATATTATAAATGTGACTATCCACTGATTCCAGGCCACCTGGAACTGTCCCCGTGCTCCATGTCCGTTCCAGTGCTGAGTGGTGAGCTAAGCTGCCAGTAAAGCGTCAATAAATGTATTCTTGATGATGCATAAGAAGAGATCTATGAGAACAAATAAATTCAATTAATTGAGCAGATGAGTGGACTGTGCTGCCAGCATATAAAAAGTATCTGCATTTCTTGCTTTGGTCTTTGTCAGAACCGACTTGCACCACCTGCTGGTGAAGCGGTCAGGCAGCAGGTAGAGATCATGGCACTCTATTGCTTCTCCTGGGATTCCCTGATGTGTAACTTTGAATTCCAAGCCGAATTTGAACCACTGAATCTGTGGAAGCAAATTTTTAAACTGAAATAATTTGGACTGAAAATTGTCTGTCGAATATTAAAGGTTGCATTTTAAAACAAGTTGAATTTTTTTAATGAAATTTAAAAGGTGAATTTTGATTATTCAATTTTTAAACAGTGAAATTGTGTGAAATGTTTCAATTTGAAATTTTCACATCTTAACAATTCAACCATATAGAATTGCAGAGTCTAAAAATGCAAGCACTGGTAATCAGGGGCGGAGCGGGGGGGGGTGGCTTCTGGGGCTTCAGCCCCGATTGTTTTTTCAAAAGCCCCGAATCTTCTCAGGTTAAATAATTTCATACAGTACGTTAGGTGGCGCAGTGGCGGCATTGAGCTTTAAAGTCCGAGTCCGCCACTCCAGTCAAAGCTAAGGAGACGTTCAAGTCTGAACGAAGGTGCGCGCATTCTGTGCAACTGCAACTTAAAATACAGAATCTTCCAACAGTAAACACGTTTTTAAATCAGTCGTTGTTACAGTGGCTTCATTATTACTTTGAAAGTGTCTATTATTAGTTATGTGGTTCGTTTATACTGTTAAATAGCGTTCGGCTAACGGCTAATGTTAACACTGATCTAGTCTGTCTAAATAATTAAGAGTATTAGAGGCCACATTTACTTGGCATTGTTGATGAGCTTTGATTTGAATTACTTGTTACTTCATGGATTCAGTGGTAGCACCTTTGTCTGCTAATTTGTTTTCTAAGCAACAAAATAGGAATCCAAATTCCTAATCTACCTTTCTTGTGTAACTTCATGGTAACAGGTTTACAGCATTTTTTCTGTTTTTATTTGAGAGAAGTGAAAATGTCTTTGTAACATATCAAATTTTGACAGTTTCAGAATGATAAAAAAGAGAACACTTCGATTAAAGATGAAAAAATAGTTTATTATAGCTGCCATAAATGTGAAAGAAATCTCCTGGGGACCATGCCCTGGATGGAACCCCTAGATTTTGGGCTAAGCCCCCAATGTCTGGCTCCGCCCCTGCTGGTAATGCAACAGATTTATTTTTGATTAGTGGTAATCTAACATGCTTTTTTGCTTCAAAAACTAATGGCATTAAAATACTTCCATAAACTGGACTCTTGGGTCTATGGAATGTATAAGTCATAGTCAGATTGATCTTTTTCCAAGACAGGGGAAACCCTTTCAGATTCATTATCTTGAAAAGAAATTGAATAAAAGAACATGCACATCATCATACACAGACCTACAATTACACACATTGAAAAAGTATGCAAAATAAAAAAGGTAAAAAACATTTTTAATTCACTGAATTATACAACTCGGGTATATTGTTTGTCTATGATGGATAAATAATGATGTTTTAGAGCGCATGCCTAAATGTACAAAAATATAAAACAACTCATTGTAATGCCACGTTAAACTAAAATGGTTAAAAACAGCAGTATAAAGATTATATATATACACATTCACATTTTTCCAAAGTAACTTCCATTTTGTCAAAGGAGCCAACAATACACGTATCTTCAAAGCAATATCCAATATGTATGTTATGTGTTTTACCGGATTATGGATTAGTGTTTCAAGCATTGTAAAATATGCATAATATATGGAAGGTCATATAACGGGATTTTTGAGCTACTACGCCACATGCTGACAACTATTTACAAGGGTAGTTGAAAAATAAACCCGTCCTATGGTGTGACAACAAAAAATTAGAAAACACACTATATTATTTTATATTATATTCATATTTTTAATATAAAATAGCATAAGAGAGATGTATCTTCATGTCACACCATAGGACACATGCACACAGGTTTATTTGTCAACTACCCACAATGTATTTATGCACTGCTCTTATTTACCAAATGGATTGTCTGATCTGCTCTCTCTTCAATGTATTCAGGGTCATGCGTCATCCAGTGCATTTTAATGCTACATTCTCCTAAAATGTAGATGAGAGGACACATGAAGCAGTGTGTTGTAGCAAGTGCCGTTGCGGTTGGAAGTCCATATTTAAATGCATTTGGGTGTAGATTATTTGTCGTAGCTTGAAGCAGGGTTAAGACAATTTGCGGGCCCCAGCACACAAAGTATGTGACCTTTACAGCACAAATAATCTGTGTCTGCTTCTTACATTGTATACATCTATTGTGAAAGGATTTGGATGCCACACAGCAACTGACGAACATTACAAAAGCAGGGATGACAAGCCCGAACAGAAATCGTGACACAACGACAGCCTTCAGCTTTTTAATGGCATCTGGAGTTGTTTTAAAATCTTCAAAGTCATAGTCGTCAACACACTGAACCAGCTGAACCTCTCTGGAAAAGAGCGATGGCATTGCAAGGACAGCCGCTAAAGTCCAAGAGAATAAAATCAGAAAAATGTAGCAGTTCTTGGATCTTTTTATGCATGCACTTTTGGAAAAAGCAGAGCTAATGCTCCAAAGACCCAGGATGGACGCTGTGGAATACATGCTACCGTAGGTGATGTAGGACGACAGCTTGCAAGTCACAGTTCCATAATACCATACGAATTCATAATAAGCATAGAGCAATTGAAACACTACAGCTCCACAGAATATTAAGTGTGTTGCAGACAATGCCAAAACCCAAATGGCAATCTTCTTGTAACTCTTGTATTTCTGCCATCCAACGAACATAAGGATGAAGTTGAGGGTCAGACCCAGGACAAGGACGATTCCGTATGTAACAAGGTACATCATCCGGATCTGATTTTGGTAATGCTCTTTCTCAGTTTGATTTGCTTTAAGCTCCAACAAAAAGTTGTCATAGTCTGGGGTGATCGACATCTTGTACAGCCTGAGGGAAAACACACACAATGAGTCCACTGAGGATCCAATGAATTTGTGCAGTTTTTTCCTAATACGGTCATGGATAAAAACACACACAAAAGAACAGTCTATGAGCGTTCACAAACTCTGAACTGTACATGCTAGTAAGTAGCAAACTACAGTAATCACGATACCACCCAAGGCAAAAAAAACATATATAAATGCATATATAAATACAAACATGCATGAACATTATAAATAAAGATTACAGAGAACACAGTACATCTGCAAAACAATGCAAGCTGTGAATTCCTGTCACAAAATATATAAGCTACAGATCTTTGCATAAACACTCTTACATCTGCAAGAACACTATTTAGTTCATGCAATTTATCTAGTTCATATAAATTGTATTATTTAGAAATGCATTTGAATTTTAAATACATTTTCTTAATCCCATTGCAGTCTGAATATTTTCTGAGAAAAGCTCTTACCTTTGGCATTGAAACAAAAGAATCAAGAAAACAGAAGAGCTGTGTCCAGCTGAAATAACTATGCTCTGATAAAAGGGCAACGAACGTGAGAAACTGCGCTGTGTAATACTGTGGCACGCTGTTCACAAAAATGAAAGAACTCTGATTTGAGATTCACTCTTTGCACGTGCGAGGCTTTGTCATGCATCGAGCAGTTCTACTCTGGGTGTGGTTTCAGAGGAAAAATCCAGGCCGTTAAAGGGTATGGAATTCCAAAAGTGACAATATTAAAAATAAATAAATACAAAAATAAATCCATGAAGAAATGTAAAAAAGCAAAAATAAAAGAGTATTTATACTTTTATTTCCGTATTTATGGGTAATTATATATTTTTTCACGCTTATTTATTTTTTCATTTATTTATTTATACATTTATTTATTTCCACTTTTATTTATTTATGTATTTCTTTGTCTGTATGCTAATGAGTGGGGGCGTGTTTCACCTCAGACATTAGCAATCGATCTCAGAGCGGCGGTGCTGAAGTTTTGAGGCCACAGGGACACCTTGTGGTGTGACCAAACGAGAGAAGGCAATCTAGTCATTTAATATCACCCTAACTGTATGTAGATAGGGTTACCACACATAGCCTACATACTCTTTATTAGGGATATTGCCGTAAAACATTATTCGGTCGAGATTTCTAAAATGTCTTTGCACACATGAACAGAAACTGCACAACAACAGGTCTGCTATGAGACACTTGGAAGTAGGGCTGTCACGATTATGAAATTTGGCTGACGATTAATTGTCAAATAAATCATTGCGATTATGACGATTAATTGTCTGTTTTAGAGCTTTGATTTTTAATTCTCATACATTTTTTATTCAGCTTTGAAACGATCATATTGTTCTGAATATAGAGACTATGTTCTTTTTCTTTGAAATACATAGGACAAAATTGGGTTATCATACTTAAGGTTTAGGCTTTTACCTGTCAATAATACAACCGCCAAATACTAAAATTGATCAGGAGTGAATTGAAGCCACCATTAAAATGCTATCAGTCATAGAAAAGCTTATAGTCAGTTTTTTCCTCACTTGCAAGACTACAATAAAAGTTTACTTCTGTGTTAATGAGATTTTGGTAGACTGGTTTTCACACTGAAATAATATTAAATTCTACTGTAGGTTATTTTTATGGTATATGCTTTAGTTTTTTTTAAAGTGATTGTGTTGCGGTGGTACATTTTACAAGTATTACCATGCTTTAGTTACAATATATACAATAAAATATGCAGATGCACTACAGCTCCCCCTAGTGTCTTCTATAGAGATGTGCAATAATTGCGATGATCTGAAACCATCGCGACGAGGTCAAACAATCGCGATGAGACGATTATTTAATAATCGTGACAGCCCTACTTGGAAGAATACACTTGGACATGGAAGCACGTGAAATTATCCACCAGTGATCACATTTATTGTAAATGCGCTGGATGGAGCTGATAAGAACTTGAGTTGTTTGTCGATGAGCCTCGCACAAACCAGCTCAGAACGCCGAGAGAAACCAGCGCATTTCACTGAAGTCTACGCAAGCATTATGATCAATGCGTTTGAAATGCGTCTGCAAATACAGTTTACATTCGCGTTTCCTAACTTTGCAATGCATAATGTTGTGGAAAAATATCAGTCTTGTAGTTCAAAAAATCTCTCAGACAAAGAAGGTCCGGGTGTCAAGGAGTTAACTTTATTTGCTCGAGTCAAACAAAGTGAGATGTTCCAAGTCATCTAAAAACCAAGTGTTTTCAGTCTACAGTTATAGTGAAACTTCTGAAAGGTGGTCTCTTCTGAAACCAATCAGGTATTTTCCTGTTATCTCTTATTTTTATTAACCAATTGTTAATTGCCTGCCACCAATAAGTCCCAGGCAACAAGGTGCTTATCTATTCGTGGTAGGCTGGCTATTACCTAATTTTTTTAATATATTTTTATATATCCTCGCCCACCACAATTATGTCATGGTCATAATGACCTGTTTCCCCTTCTTCACCTCCTTCTCTTGTCTTTATCTGTGGTAAAACTGTGGCCTTGCTCAATGTAGTTTATAGTCATAGTAACGGGGCGGAACATGCCCAGATTTGGTCATACTGTAGGGTTGGGGCCGGAAAAAGTCCCCAGATTTCATAAACACTGCCAGACATCAAAAACACAACTGTGCAGGGTGCTTTTCAGAATCTCATACAAATGTGTTTAAAACGAAGAGCAATACATAGTGAATAATGAATAATGATCAAAAACATAAAGACAGATCAAAAACATAAAGACATATCATGAAATTCCTCCATATATTCCCCCCTTTGGGGCCCCATACCTTTGGGGCCCCACACCTTCTCATTTTCTGTGATAACTGTTATCACAGTTATTGGCGAAATACCATAACCTCAGGAGACTATAACTAACATGAATAAAATATGTGTATCATAATTTATATGGTATACAAGTGCTTAAAAATATAACGTATAGTGTGCAATTTATCATTGGTGCCCAAAACTTTTAAATTGTCGTATTACTTAATTGTCAGCAAGCTAGATAAGTAAAAAGCCTTTCTCATCTTATATTAGTTATCTCGTACCACGGATAACGTCTGATTTTAAACCTCTCAATGTTTCTCAGGTCCAAAGACCATTTTACTCCACATTGGCAACAGAATCATTGTAATTATTATCTAGTACTGTGTACATTACCATCTGATATCAATTAATATCATTATATTCAACCAAATGCATATTAATAAAAAAAATCTGTAACAGCACACACATTACCTTCAACAACAAGTTGCTCATTTTTGCAAAAATAGATTTCTTAATCCAGTACCAATTAAAAGTCTCTGATTCAACCCTTTTTTTAAATCAAAGTCCCAGTTAGCAAAGTGATTTTTTATTCCTTTGTAGATGATATGTCCATCAACGTCATTCTCTGGAATGCACATGCAGCTGGTTTCTTCCACTGTGGCACAAACTTCATGCTTTGCTGCTGTTAGCTGCTCCACGGTTCTGCAGCCATTTAAATGTAATCCTTGTAGTTCTTCTTTGATGCTCTCCATCATGATCCTCATGCATTCATAAACGAAATCAGTTCATATCTGGTGATTTCCACTTCATGCATTGATGATGCTACACCCAGAGCAGGGCTAAATACTTTTGACTGTTTTTCAGCCAATGTCCTTACACGATGATTTTTCAGCACAGGGCTGTCCTGTAGAAAGTTGAACAATCCTCTTCTTGGCTTTCTCAGTAGCTCACATGATGGATGTGGTATGATGATAGCTCCTCCATGTCATTGAAGTAGGGCACACTGCCCAGTCCAGTTTCTTGGCAGGGATAAGTATATTTGATATTCACACAGCCAGTGATCGTCTTCCACTACTCCTGTGCGCTTTTCATCAAAAACATGTACTGTGCACATCTGCATTTGGGTCTTTATCTTTGTGGGTCAGATAGATACAGACTGCAGTATTCCCTCAGTCATCTCAGCCTGCAAACATCCTAGGCAGCACTTCCATGCCATGAAATTAGTGTCTTTCTCCCCGTAGATCGTAGAACATTACTTTCTTGGCATCTTTCCCAAATGGTTGGTTCCCGCTGTCCTGCTGTGTCATTGTCTTTAAACATTGTCATTTTGAATGAAGTACTGTGGTCTTGATGTGGCCACCAGTCCCCTCCTGTGACATTGTCAGGGAACTGAGCACACACATAACAGTTCTTTCAGTCATATATCCTTATCCATGCATCTGCAAGCACGTTGATATGGTCGTCGCTGGGATGTCTCTCCTGGTGTGACTTAACGAGGCTGGTCAATGTTGTTTCAGTTGAAGTGGTATTGGCAAAGCGTTCATTAGCAATGTCTTTTCTCCCAATTAATGGCAAATCAATCAAGTCAAAATATCAGTACACATGTAGTGATCCATAGGCTACAAAGTCCTGGAAGTCTCATAAGATGTCATGGCTGTCTCTGTTGCTCCATATCTGCAATGTTGTTTTAGTTCAAAGGGTAAAAAACTGTGGAATATCCCCAGATGTCACTTTCAATCTTAGCACTTTTAACAGTCAGTTCTCTTGTTGCTCTGTATATTTGAGAGTTGTCTTAGTTTTTCCAAATATGATGATCTGTGGAAGTCCTCTAGCTGCAGAATTCCTCCTAGTTTTACTCATTAAGACTGTTTAATAATCCTCCTTATTGTTCTGCTGTGCACTTCTTCAAGCTGCCGTAGTTGGTGCAAAAGAATGCTTGCTGGAACTCAATGTTTTCAAATCTGGCAACACTTGTTCAAACTCTAAAATAGCTGTGATCATGTCAAGGGCTTATAAAACATAACATTATATACTTTTCAATGAATAATCACCTTTTTCTTTTAGAATGGGGGGTTGTCAAAATATCAAAAGATCTTCCCAAAAAAATAAAAAATAATATCCTACACTTTCTCCCATATTATTCAAACATTCAACAAAATATAGAGTGAAAGAAAATTGGCACCCTGCACAACTCATACATTCAGTATCATGGCTTCGTATATCCTGTTTTTTTTCTGTTTTTTTTCCCAAAGATCATAAGGCCATCAGGGCCATGTCATAAATCTAGGCCTGCAGTTATATCTGCTTACTGTGGCTTGAACTATTATCGATGCAATTATATTTTGACACAACAAAAATCATTCATGTAGTCACCCTCTCGCAGTGTCTGGAAATGTTTAACAACAAATACATATACACAGGCACCAAGTGCACACACATAGTTACTGTGATATTATCAACAAAGTTGATTGTAGTTCAGTTGAATTGAAATAACTTTGAAGGGGTTATATGCCAAAATAACAAACAGAAAAACAACTATCTGCCTGCCTATCCGGCACTAAAAGGCTTTACTACTCTGCACTCCCAAAAGAAAATATACACTTACAAAGAAAAATACAATTCTACACTGCCTCCCTAACTAAACAAAAACAGAGCGAACAGCAAAACAAAATGTATCAAAAGAAAATGGCAACCCTTTTAATATCCATTCTTAGTGTTAAATGTCATCAGATAAAAGTTCATTAAATGACTGAACATAAAAAAAAAAAAAATCAAACTTAACTGTGTTGTATTAAAATATTTAAATTAGAGTTGACAAGTATAAAAATCCCCTTTGAAACATAAAGACATATCATGAATTCCTCCATGACATACAGTTAGGGTGATATTACAGTTTTTCTCGATTGCTAACACACAATTCATGAAACAATTCATCATTTTCTGACAACTATAAACACATTCTCAGAACAATACACCAACTTGTACAAACCCCACACACAAACAGTCTCAATTTGCATAGGTTTAACCATGTTCCCATTCAGAAAACACAAACACACAATATAATGAACTGAAGTGTCAATATGTAAACTCAAATAGCACACATTTGTCCACCAGTAAACATTCAGGGCAAAACTGATGACACCCAATCAGAATCTCAGGATAATATCAATAGAAGCACAGGTAATGTGCATCCTAGAATCATCTACTGGGCTTTATACTACTTACTGTAACATACAGTATAATTACTGTACACACTTTATTATGAGAATTCCTATTCTGTATCCAGTAAACTGTAGCAGTGTACACCTTTTACCTGTTCTGTATTTTTGCAGAAAATACGGAATACTTTTACAAAATTGGGCCAAAGGTGCAGAGGATGCCATATTTTTTACATTGCCTCCTATTGACAAATCGCTTCACTGTATTGTTTCCTTTATCGTCTCTGTAGTGCTTTGGATAAAAGCATCTGCTAAATGCCTGAATGTAAATGTTATTTGTGCAGTTGTGTACCGTATTGTGTTGCATGACCAGTTTATATTGTTCTTTGGTTTTTGAACTTCTCTTGTCTTGTAAGATCATCTTCATCTACTTTACAGTAGTGTAATGTTTTATTTTTATTTTTTCCTAAAGCTCATTCTTGACTTTGCTCTATCTGCACTCTTTTATGTTGTATATTCTAATAAACACTAAGCTGTCAAATTATTCTTGAATCCCACTAAGAGTTTTAGTAACAGTGTTTTGAATTGATCTCACCAGTGTCTAAGACTATGTTGCAGTGTGGGTGATTTTGAGGGCTTGTAAGTCATGTCTGCAGGAAAAGTTTGGTTTTTCAGCAAGTTTGAATGGTTTTGAGAAAGAGCTTCATTTTGACCTGAAAATAGGATGTTTGGGGAATTGGGTGAGATGTTATGGATTTGTGTTTACTGTTTTGAGAATACGAGGCATAATTTCAAGAAATGTGTTTAAGCAATTGAGAAAAACTGTAAATGCTAGATTGCCTTCTCTATGCAACTTCGTCACCTCGTTTCGTTTGGTCACACCACAAGGTGTCCTGTGGCCTCAAAGCTTCAGCACCGCCGCTCTGAGATCGATTGCTAATGTCTGAGGTGAAACACGCCCCCACTCATTAGCATACAGACAAAGAAATACATAAATAAATAAATGTAGAAATAAATAAATGTAAAAATAAATAAATGTAGGAATAAATACATATATACATAAATAAATGTGGAAATAAATAAAAGTGGAAATAAATAAATGTATAAATAAATAAATGAAAAAATAAATAAGCGTGAAAAAATATATAATTACCCATAAATAAGGAAATAAAAGTATAAATACTCATTTATTTTTGCTTTTTTACATTTCTTCATGGATTTATTTTTGTATTTATTTATTTTTAATATTGTCACTTTTGGAATTCCATAAAGGGGGTCAAATGACACGGCTAAAACAAATATTATCGTTTGTTTTAGATGTAATGCAATGTGTATACACGATTTAAGGTTCAAAAACGCTGTATTTTCCACATACCGTGCATGTTTGTATCTCCTCTTTGCCCCGCCTCTCTGAAACGCGCAGATTTTTTACAAAGCTCATCACTCTGAAAAGCGAGGTGTGCTATGATTAGCCAGTTAACCAGTACGTAGTGATTGGTCGAATACTGCAAGCGTTGACGGAAATGTTACGCTTCTTACCATATTCGGAGAATCATGTTCCCAAGCAATTGTACTGACAGGTGATAAAATATCAGCGGTACTTCCTTATATCAATTCGAGCCCGAATCTGATACGTAAAATGGAGATGATCAAGCCGATATCAACTTTGCCAGCTCGACTTGAGCGGGATGTAAAGCAGGGCTAGTCAAGCGGCCCGCCAATCATCCGTATCTGGCCCGCCTTAACATTTAAAATAAGTGGAGAGACTTTAAGAGTGTGCTGTAAGAAATGCACGTCCTGAGATGACAAAGCGCTGCTACATTCAATACAAAAGTAATTCCCGCGGCTCATAACGTTAAACTGACGTCTTGGAAAGCGATGTCCAAAAACGTATTGTTATTTGCAACGTTATAATCGGCAATCCACAGCAGTCGTTTTGCGCACTGACCGCTATCCAAAACGCGTCTTGTGCCCTTGAAAGTAACTGCAGGAAGGGTACACCACGTGAACGGTTGTCTCAGATAAGGGAAAACTGTGTTATTTTTATTACAGCATTCATTACCTGTGTACGATTGAAACGGCAACATTTACTAAAAACTGCTGTTCATCTCCCTCCAGAACTCGCACTACAAAGGATTTTCCCTTCTAAGTGCGCGGGGCACGTGAATGCGATTGGAATTCACCTGAAGATGCGACGATAACATTCAGTTATTTGCACACAGGGGCGTCGCACCCGTGGGGATGACTTTTCCCGGTAAGAGGGTTCAACACCCGCACTTTTTCTGCAGTTTTTCAGCAGTTTTGCACAAACGCCTTACAGCAGTCGCTCCTCCGTTTCTCTGGCCGCTCTGTGTCTGCGCTCGCTGCGACTGCCTCCAGTGTTGCCAGATAGAGTTGAAGGTTTCCATCCCCAAAACGGTCCAAAACCCGCCCAAACGCACACAAAACCGCCCAAAATAATTGATTAATATTTGGTTAAATTTGATCAATATTTAGCTATTTTAAATGCCACAATTAATGTACCATGCTATGGCTATGACATACACCAGCAGCAACGGAACCACAGTAACAAAATAATGCGTTCACATCTAACGTTATGGCCCATGGCCCCGCCCTCACACCGCACATAATGCACTTTTACAGTGTAAAGATCATTCACATACCCAATTCGGTAATAACGAGTTCAACAATGTGTATTGAAATTATATTTTATACTTCAAATATTATTATTTTAACTATTATTATTACTACATTTTACTCATTATAATGATCAATGAACAATGAAATTCAAAACCGCCCAATCTGGCAACACTGACTGCCTCCTCTACCCTCCCTGTGGCTACCCGATCCGTCCCGGAAACACGATTTGTTCCGCGCATGCGCGAAACTGACGTCACTTCCTGTCTGAAATAAATCGAAATACTTTACGGCAGTTTGGGTATGTAGCCACAGGCTATACCGTGACTGCTGTTGTTTAACACAATTTTAAATTTTTTTAGACACAATTTGGAAAATAAAGATGTGCATACAGATGTGTTTTCTTTCTATTCATTTTCTAAAGATAGGTTCTACATAACTGTTCTAGATATTTAACTGCATTTAAGAAACACACTGAATACAGTTATATATATATTCTTTCAATTTATTTATACATTTGTTCCATTCCTCACTCACACACGCTCGCTCACTCACTCACGCCGTGCACACTCTCACTCACACACTCACGCACACACTCACGCACACTCTCGCGCGCACACGCACTCTCTCACGCTCTCTCTCTCTCGCACGCACACTCACTCACTCACGCTCTCTCTCTCGCACGCACACTCACTCACTCACACACACACGCGCACACACACTCACACACTACATTTCTCTTTGTAGGACATAGCATTGACCTTTAGGCCTTGGTCATCAACACAGTACGACAAAAATGTTTCCATGTCTTCTTGGTAATGAAATATAAACAAAAAGGCATCCTTCGCCTCAGAGAATTGACCCCCCAAGAGGTTCTTGATGGCATTTTGTTGATCACCCCTGTTCATCTGCAAAAAGGCAGGCTCTGTCACCTCCCCATGGAATAAGTGTCTGTGATTCTGTACCCAGTACCA
>NC_079891.1:28908664-28922882 GCF_024868665.1 Triplophysa rosa
CGCTGTATTTAGGTCTCGGACAATGGTTGGCTGCTGCACCTATTGAAGTAAATGAAGTTTATGCTTCATTCTAATTGGTTGACTAATTAAATGGCCTATAGTCATTTATTCCTTACATAGTAAAATGGCACAACAGTTATACTATTTATTCAGCAATCATGCAAATGCTTCATGTATAACCACTACTGTATAATCATTAACCTTATCAATGTCCTTGTCATCCACAACTCTTCTGCTGGGTGACAGTTTGGTGGTGGTGAATTTCGACACCCTAAACACAGGCTCAACGATCCCCTGAAGGAGTTGGGATGCTTCTTCGGTCCAGTATGCAAACCTCTGTCCATGCCTTTGAAAATATATGTAAATGTATATGAACTCTATGTAATAGCTTTAGCTAACTTAATACAGCCAAGATACTGGAATTATATCTTAGAATCTTCATACCCTTCTAGGCAAAATCTTTCCATGAGGTTAATGCACCACCACTGGCGAATCAATGGCACCTCCTCCTAAAACACACAAACACACAAAAAAATGCACACATACCAGTAGTTCAATGACATACTTGTGTGAAAATCCAGCTTACCTCTGTGAATGTTAAGGGACATGATGTGCAGATGCTGAGAGCATACTGTGAAACACAAATAACATTGTAAGACTTTGGTTTTATTATCTAACAGCTTTGATAAATTAAATATATTTATGAGCACCGTTTTGTGTATATTTACACATAGAAACACACCTTTTCTGATTTATTACAATTTGTATTATCATAGTTGAACTACATCATGGTTAAACTGCAGTTACTATAATGCAACTATGGTTAATTTGTGATTCCTGTGCTTTAATGCAAATTCTATAGCTAAACTATGCTTAATATAGTAAAAATTATCGATAATGTTCATAAGGGCTTTTATTGAGATATCAGCAGATCATGCAACGCATGTACTTTTCTGAAAATATGCACACAAGAATTGATAAGAGGAATTCAAATTTTAATCTCAAGTATCCGATTCCTATTCCTTTCGATTCCGATTCGAAATTGGAATTGATTTTCGATTCCCAACCCTATTTATCGGTCAGCTCGTGCTGAGGAGGTGGGAACTTATGGTTATGGTTATTTACATCTCCCTTTTCCAGGTACTTTGAATGAGTGTTTATGCTTTAGAGGTTTTTAAATAAGCTTGATATGTGTTCGGGAAGATGTTCTGTTTATGTTTTGTTGACATGTCGAGTGTTTTCTGTATTATATTTCGTTTTTTAGACTAATGCTAATTGCTAATTGGGATATTGTTCGGCAGCTACCTAAATTCGGTTATGTACTGTATGTGGCATGCAATGTATAAAGTAACTGTGATGAAGAAGGCAGGGAATTGACGAGGAGGAGGGACAAATTGTCATTGTTAAGCAGTGTATTTTGTTTGTTGATTAGCTGAATACTTTTGTGGATACTTACCTGTTGTGTTTGATTGTACCTGTTGAGGAGAAAAATGTGAGAAATGATGTCATTGTTTGCATACCTGTTGAAGAACTATGAAAGTGTATATTATTTTAATGTTTAAAAACGGTAAATTGTTACATTATTTATACCACCAGAGAAAAAGCTTTGTGTGGGCGTTTTTTTTTTGTCTCCCCTTTTCAAGGCGCAAGTAAGCAAAATTTAGCAGTCACAGTCCTGTCAAACCCATGTCACTATCAAGCTTACCACCGAGTGTGTTTTTATACTTTTCTAGTATCACTCATTTAAATGGGAAGCTTTTTTTATCTTGTATGTTATACCTTTTGTACCCTTCTGTCATTGTATTCATCGTTTTTATTGTTAACAAACAAACCACATCCATCCCCCGCATTTTTGAAAAGCTTGCTACGCCCCTGTTTGCACAGATCAGTTGATTCGCTTTATAAGACGCCACTTTAACGTCACAAGGGGCAGGGATTACTTTTGTGCTGAATGTATTAGCGTTTTTGACTTTCATTGATTTAACTTTTATTACTTCAACCAAAAATATTCATAAATATCTTTTTGAAAAAACAATGCCACCCACATCTTGGATGGACTGGGGGTGAGTCAATTAATAGCAGTTTTATTTTGGGGTAAACTAACGCATTAAGGAATGTCAAATAAAATAAAAAGAAAATACCCCTTTTGATTAAATATCATAAAAAGGCACAAATACCGGATGCTATATCTGTGTGCATGCATGTTTTAATATATGATCTAAAAGAACAGTATAAAAGGAACAAAATGCAATAAATAACAGAAATAAAATATAATATAGGGTAAAAAACTGGCCCGCATCCTATTTATACTTTTGGAATCTGGCCCTCAAAGAAAAGTAGTTGAAGACCCCTGATGTAAAGGATTGGTAAGGTTTTATTAAAAACAATTATGTTAAATAGTTAAAAACTATAGCTAACTGTTTTACTTTTTATATACAAGGTTATAAAGACTATAAACAAACAACCATATACATCATACAGAGTTTGTTAGAGATAGAAACAAGCATTCGTTTTTAGTCGTCTCATCTTTTGGCAGGGCAAACAGAGTCTTTCTTTTCACAACAGCATCTCCGCGACATGGCTGCGACAGTGACGATACAATGAGATTTACAGGTACGCCCACCTTACTTGCGTTTAGATTTGGGCGGTCTTAGTCAAGTCATGTTACGAAGTGACGTACATTCGCCGGGGTGTTGTTACACGAGGCATTTCAGGCAGGTCTGGGTGAGCATTCGCTTTTAGATAGAATGCATCTTTTGTTCTGACGCTTTCATTTTTGCAATTTTACGTGTCTAGTACATGCATGGGCAACTTATAACACACCAAAGACACAGAAAAACATGTATTCGCGCCATATGACCCCTTTAAAAAAGTAGATCATACAATGAGATTTACATTTAGTCATTTAGCAGACGCTTTTATGCAAAGTGACTTACAGATGAGGGAAACAATGGAAGCAATTGGAACAACATCAGGACAACAAAAAGCATAAGTGCAATAAAAGAAAACTGGTACCACAGTATACAGAGCTAAGGTTTAGAAAAGAAAAGAGATAGAAGTCAGAATTGATCAGTCATGTGTTGACGGAAGAGATGTGTTTTCAGACGGTTCTTAAAGATAGCTACAGAATCTGCTGATCTTGTAGCAGCGGGCAGGTCATTCCATAAATGTGTAACCGATCCCGAGAAGGTACGTGAGAGATTTTTTACCTTTTTGGGATGGCACCACAAGACATTGTTCGTTTGCAGAGCGTAGGGATCTGGTGGGAATATACGTCTGCATTAGCGAGTGAAGATAAGGGGGTGCCAAATCAGTGGTCTTGTAGGCCAGGAGCAGAGACTTGAATTTGATTCGAGGGACTATAGGGAGCCGATGTAACTTAGTGAAGAGAAGAGTGACCACTCTTGCCTCTGCATTCTGGATCATCTGTAGAGGTTTGGTTGTGCAAGCTGGAAGTCCAGCCAGTAGCGCATTGCAGTAGTCCAGTCTGGACAGAACAAGAGCCTGGACTAGGACTTGCGTAGCATGCTCGGATAGGAAAGGTCTAATTTTCCTAATATTGTAGAGGATTAATCTACAGGACCTGGTGGTACTGGCAACCTGATCAGTGAAGTTAAGCTGATCGTCGATCACCACTCCCAGTTTCTGGCGGTTCTGGAAGATGTGATGGTTGATGAGCCCAGTTGAATGGAGAATATGCCTGAGCAACAACATCAGCTGCTGTATATAAGGGATAATGTGTGCACTATAGTGCCTTATTACATCTACATTTTATGTATACATGTATATAACACTACCTCTACTTACTAAATTATCCATTGCACAAGTGTACATACAATCTGTTAATATGTATATTCTACTATATACTACCCTGTACAATGTCTCTTATATGTTATTATCCCCCATTTTCTGTACAATAGTCTTTTATTTTATATATGCTTAGAATCTTTTACACTGTAAATCTTATTATATTTGTATTGTCATTGTGTTGAATGTCTGTAGCTTCCAACATCAAAGAAAATTCCCTGTGTGTGAAAGCACACTTGGCAATAAATCTCTTCTGATTCTGAAAAAAGTGCTAAAAATTGGAAAAACAGCATTTTGACTAATCACTGTAAAATGAGCAACAAGGTAATAAACCAGATAAGGAAGATCTTAAAGTGTAGAGAGATAGCAGAATCACATTTGAACATTTACTGTAGATAATTGTTTAGGATATTTATTGTCCTGGGATAGAAACTGTCTCTAAATCGGCTAGTGTGTGTTTTGGCTGATCTGTAAGCCTGCCAGATGGTAACAGTTCAAACAGACCGTGACCAGAGTGAGAGCAGTCTCTGGTGATTCTCATTCAAACCTTTATTTTAGACACTCACTTTGCTTATTTGTTCAATCTCTTAGTAGTTATAACTTTTTACCAAACTCAGCTAGCCTATAATGTAATATGCAATGATAAGGACAGGTTTTGATTACAGTTTTTTACGATCGCTATGACCATTTTTTCAATACTTTTAACAATTTTGCTAAACTCTTAACACAGTTAGCACAACATCTGTCTGTGTAGACTATACAATTAACACATTTATTGTTGCTTTGACACAAAATGCATACAGTTAACACAAATTTAAAATGCTTGAACTTCTTTTACACACAAGCTCAACCAAGACCAAAACAATGTCATTTTACTGCCAAATTTTCATATGCTTTCACACTGTATGTCAGAACAGATAACATCATGTTCTGAACCTAACTTGTAGGCTAGAGCCAAAGTGAACAGCTGTATATATATATTGTGAACTGAAACACAAATATGCCCCCTGTATTTTATTCCATTGCTAATGAGAAACAGCTGATCAAAGTTATGCAAATATATACATTACATCTGATTCCCATATAGGAAACACACTCAGGTGTTGAAGTTCNAATATTTATATGAAATGCGCTAGGTTGCACAGAAGAAAGTACAGTCTATAATCTGCCCTGTACGATTTGTGGACGGTTGTTTAATGTGAGCAATGAAACATACTTTCTGTACAGCAGCGGAGGACTATTTATTCGGAACCGAGGGACAACTGAAGACGTCGCTTACTGACCTTTGATTTGCCAATCAGCGGAAGGGGGCGTTTCATACCGCCCACATGTGAGAAACTAGTTTTCAAGTTGTTTATTCGTTTTTTAAACGTTAGGTTGAAAACGAAAAAAAAGCCGAATTCTCGTTTTTCCGTTTTTTTGATGAACGAAAAGCGAAAATGGCGCCGTTTTCTCACTCCCGTTTGTTCAAGTTCAACCTGAAAAACAAATGGCCAAAAGATACACGGACCCTTGTGCTACCACCACTCGTCGCCAGAGGCTGCAGTTCAGCTGAACTTACGGTGGACTAAAATGCGCTATGTTAAGAAAAATACTTGATGTTTCGTTTTGGTTTTGATGTATATTAATTTGACGCACTTAAAGAAATATTGAGGAAAACAAACCAAAAATTTGTCTCGTATATGGTGGAATATGTAAAAAATGAACGGTTTATTCGTTTTTCTGTTTTGAAAACAAAAGGTATCCGAAGGTACATGGACCCGCGCTCTCTCGCCACTATAAATTTAATGTTCTTTCTTAGCCAAATAATTACCTTACCCCTGTGTGTGTGTGTGCGTGTGTGTGTGCGTGCGTGCGTGCGTGCGTGCGCGCGCGCGCGCGCGCGTGCGTGCGTGCGTGTGTGTGTGTGTGTGTGTGTGTGTGTGTGTGTAAAGTATGCCGATGAGATATAAAACATAAACAGTATTCAATGTGCATGCTGGCTATTGAATAGTGAATAAGCTACTATTTTGGGTTCATATTTGTAAATCTGACTCTGAAGGAGTAAGTGCCTCACCAGCCATGAACCCCACCGCACTGGTTAAACTGTGTATGAAGCCTCCTGGAATGTAACCATGTGAGGCCATGTATTAAAGGTAATAATTACAGCTTTTGTTCAGCACGTAGTTTGCTTCATATTTTGCCGTTAACAACATGTGGCAACTTGTAACTTGTGCATGTAGGTGTGATCCTCTCAAATCACAATCAAATATGGGTTACACTTTATTTTACAGTGCCCATGTTATAGTGTAATTATACATTTAAGTACTGAGTAATAATAATTAACTACATGTACTTACTATAGGATAAGGGTTAGGATTGGAGTGTGGTTTAGGGGTAGTTACATGTAATTTTGCATAATGTATAGTAAATACTATAGTAAATACATGTAATATGTGTAACAAGGGCACAGTAAAATAAAGTGTTACCCAAATATGTTTCAGGTATTGCATTTTATTATTATTATTACACGGCGCTCTGGAATGCTTGATTCTGATTGGCCAGTTGCGACTATGGAGGAATTTCATGATATGTCTTTATGTTTTTGATCTGTCTTTATGTTTTTGATCATTATTCACTATGTATTGCTCTTCGTTTTAAACACATTTGTATGAGATTCTGGAAAGCACCCTGCACAACCCTGCAAAAGTGTTTTTGATGTCTGGCAGTGTTTATGAAATCTGGGGACTTTTTCCGGCCCCAACCCTACAGTATGACCAAATCTGGGCATGTTCCGCCCCGTTACTATGACTATAATCTACATTGAGCAAGGCCACAGTTTTACCACAGGAGGTGAAGAAGGGGAAACAGGTCATGATGACCATTACATAATTGTGGTGGGCGAGGATATATAAAAATATATTTTAAAAATTAGGTAATAGCCAGCCTACCACGAATAAATACGCACCTTGTTGCCTGGGATATATTGGTGGCAGAAAATAACAATTGGTTAATAAAAATAAGAGATAACGGGAATCTACCTGATTGGTTTTAGAAAGGACCACCTTTCAGACATTTTACTATAACTGTAGACTGAAAACACTTGGTTTTTAGATGACTTGGAACATCTCACTTTGTTTGACTCGAGCAAATAAAGTTAACCCCTTGACACCCGGACCTTCTTTGTCTGAGAGATTTTTTGAACTACAAGACTGATATTTTTCCACAACACGACATTGACGGTTTTATCTGAGAATAACAACCCTTGGATTTTAATTAATTGAGAGTGCAGCTATATGAAAGTGAAAGTGACCTATTTGTCAGTATGGTGACCCATACCCGAAATGTGACCTCTGCATTTAACCCATCCAGAGAGTAGTGAACACACCACAGCAAGTGGTGAACACACGTACACCCTGGAGCAGTGGGCAGCTATCACTGCAGCGCCCGGGGAGCAAGTAGGGGTAAGGTGCCTTGCTCAAGGGCACCATCAGTCGTTACCGCCGGCCCTGGGACGGAACCGCAACTTCTGGTCACCTGCGAGTCCGACTCTCTAACCATTAGGCACACGACTGCCCTTACTGCCTCTTGCTAAAGTCGTTAATCCTTTTAAATTTGCACAGTGAGAGGCTAAGAACAAAATCCTTAATGCCATGGCAGCGTGATATCCCGTTGTTATACCAATGGTTATTTCCAAGTTAAAGTCTGGGTCGGTCACTGATAACACTGAAGGGCTATTCCTCGACCAGATAAACGCGAGCACCATGCTCACATACTGAACAGATAGAATCAGAAGAGCTTTATTGCCAAGTGTGCTTGCACACACAAGGAATTTTCTTTGGTGTTGGAAGCTTCTAGTACAGACATTCAACACAATGACAATACAATATAATACGATTTACAGTCTAAAAGATTCTAAATTGTGCATATATAAAATAAAGACTATTTTACAGAAAATGGGGGATAATAACATATAAGAGACATTGTACAGGGTAGTATATAGTAGAATATACATATTAACAGATTGTATGTACACTTGTGCAAATGGATAATTTAGTAAGTAGAGGTAGTGTTATATACATGTATACATAAGATGTAGATATAATAAGGCACTATAGTGCACACATTATCTCACTATACAGCAGCTGATGTTGTTGCTCAGGCATACATCTCCATTCACTGGGCTCATCAACCATCACATCTTCCAGAACGGCCAGAAACCTGGGAGTGGTGATCGACGATCAGCTTAACTTCACTGATCATGTTGCCAGCACCACCGGTCCTGTAGATTCATCCTCTACAATATTAGGAAAATTAGACCTTTCCTATCCGAGCATGCTACGCAAGTCTAGTCCAGGCTCTTGTTCTGTCCAGACTGGACTACTGCAATGCGCTACTGGCTGGCTTCCAGCTTGCACAACCAACCTCTACAGATGATCCAGAATGCAGTGGCAAGAGTGTCACTCCTCTCTTCACTAAGTACATTGGCTCCCTATAGTCGCTCGAATCAAATTCAAGACTCTGCTCCTGGCCTACAAGCCACCACTGATTTGGCACCCTTACCTTCACTCGCTAATGCAGACTTATATACCGCCAGATCCCTACGCTCTGCAAACGAACGACGTCTTGTGGTGCCATCCCAAAAGGTAAAAAATCTCTCTCGTACCTTCTCGGGATCGGTTCCACATTTATGGAATGACTGCCCGCTGCTACAAGATCAGCAGGTTCTGTAGCCATCTTTAAGAACCTCTGAAAACACATCTCTTCTGTCAACACCTGACTGATCAGTTCTGACTTCTATCTCTACAATACATTTAATCATCCATAACTACACGTTAGGATATGATATGAATATAAGAATAAGAAATAAGATCCAAGTATATAAAAGATTAAACAAAAAATAAAAAGTAAGATTTACAGACATCTAAATAAGACATAACAATCATGCTGATAATCATAGAACTAGACACCGGAACAGAAATCCAATAAATGAACAGTATACAGACCCAAGAGAAGTAACGAAGTGAGAGATTTATATACCTATTAGGAAGAAGATAGGACACACAGACACAAACATAAAAAAAAAATAGCTGCAATAACGAAAGAAGAAGATAAGGAGAACCGAGCAAATGCCAAATCAAGGGTCTGAATAAGCCAAGAAGAGACAAGAGACTTGAATTTGATTCGAGCGACTATAGGGAGCCAATGTAACTTAATGAAGAGAGGAGTGACGTGCGCCATCTTCAGTTCATTGAAGACCACTCTTGCCACTGCATTCTGGATCATCTGTAGAGGTTTGGTTGTGCAAGCTGGAAGTCCAGCCAGTAGCTCATTGCAATAGTCCAGTCTGGACAGAACAAGAGCCTGGACTAGGACCTGCGTAGCATGCTCGGATAGGAAAGGTCTAATTTTCCTAATATTGTAGAGGATGAATCTACAGGAACCTGATCTTAGACATACTGGCAAACCTGATCCAGCCGAAGTTAACGCACTGATCCGCGGTCACCACTTCCCAGTTCATCTAGGCGGTTCTTGCTTCTGAGACATTCTATTCTGCATGGTATGATGAGCCCCAGTAGAATGGAGGAATTATGCCTCGTCAGCAAAACAACATCAGCTGTGTAAATAAAGGATAATGTGTGCCACTATAGCTGCCTATATCTCACATCTTTATTCTACTACAGTACTACTTTAACACCTTACCTCTACTATACTAAATTACCATCTTGCACACAAGTCACACTACAATCTGTCTCAATATAGCATATCCTCTTACACTATACTTACCCGATAACCACGTGTCCCTCCTTATTGTTTCACTTTCCCCACATGTCTGCAAATAGTCTTTCCATATGTACTATCTTACCACCGAATTTAGAACTCCTTTCTAGCACTGTACAAATCGTATTCAATATCCGAATGTCATCTGTAGCTTGCATGTCTACACTAGAAGATCTCCAACACAAAGAAAAATTCCTGGTGTGCAATGGCCCCACACTGTGCAAACATAAACGACCTCCTTCTGCATTTTGCGAATTAATGTACAAGCAGCGGCGCGTTGCATCGCGAAACTACCACTCGTCTCCAAAGCGTTGATCAAGACCCGACGCAAGCTCTTAACCTTGGCAAACTAACCCATGGTACTGAACACGGATACTGATCACATCCACGGCAGCCATGCATTTTAGTCTTTGTTACTTCCAGCCTCCACGCCATCGCTGTGATTCTAAACCCTTTAAAAAGTGATTAAAAGACATTACACAAGGGGCAAAGACTACAGGCAGTCGTGTCCCAGAAATGGTCTTAGCAGAAGTCGACCTCGCTCGACCAGAAGGTTGCTGGTTCGATTCCCAGGGCCGGCGGTTAACGACTGAGGTGCCCTTGAGCAAGGCACCCTACCCCTACTTGCTCCCCGGGCGCTGCAGTGATAGCTGCCCACTGCTCAGGGTGTACGTGTGTTCACGACTTGCTGTGCGTGTGTTCACTACTCTCTGGATGGGTTAAATGCAGAGGTCACATTTCGGGTATGGGTCACCATATCTGACTAATAGGTCACTTCACTTTAATTATAAAGCAAAAATATGCTCACCTGCTCTTGATCTGTGCAGCAAGCTGGATGCTCCGTCCTAGGCAGCCACCTGATGTCTTCCGTCTCTTTCCAATCCGGGTCACGGCACCAACATATGTTGTGGAAAAATTTCAGTCTTGTAGTTCAAAAAATCTCTCAGACAAAGAAGGTCCGGGTGTCGAGGAGTTAACTTTATTTGCTCGAGCCAAACAAAGTGAGATGTTCCAAGTCATCTAAAAACCAAGTGTTTTCAGTCTACAGTTATAGTAAAATGTCTTGAAAGGTGGTCCTTTCTAAAACCAATCAGGTAGATTCCCGTTATCTCTTATTTTTATTAACCAATTGTTATTTTCTGCCACCAATATATCCCAGGCAACAAGGTGCGTATTTATTCGTGGTAGGCTGGCTATTACCTAATTTTTAAAATATATTTTTATATATCCTCGCCCACCACAATTATGTAATGGTCATCATGACCTGTTTCCCCTTCTTCACCTCCTGTGGTAAAACTGTGGCCTTGCTCAATGTAGATTATAGTCATAGTAACGGGGCGGAACATGCCCAGATTTGGTCATACTGTAGGGTTGGGGCCGGAAAAAGTCCCCAGATTTCATAAACACTGCCAGACATCAAAAACACTTTTGCAGGGTTGTGCAGGGTGCTTTCCAGAATCTCATACAAATGTGTTTAAAACGAAGAGCAATACATAGTGAATAATGATCAAAAACATAAAGACAGATCAAAAACATAAAGACATATCATGAAATTCCTCCATAGTCGCAACTGGCCAATCAGAATCAAGCATTCCAGAGCGCCGTGTAATAATAATAATAAAATGCAATACCTGAAACATATTTGGGTAACACTTTATTTTACTGTGCCCTTGTTACACATATTACATGTATTTACTATAGTATTTACTATACATTATGCAAAATTACATGTAACTACCCCTAAACCACACTCCAATCCTAACCCTTATCCTATAGTAAGTACATGTAGTTAATTATTATTACTCAGTACTTAAATGTATAATTACACTATAACATGGGCACTGTAAAATAAAGTGTAACCCATATTTGATTGTGATTTGAGAGGATCACACCTACATGCACAAGTTACAAGTTGCCACATGTTGTTAACGGCAAAATATGAAGCAAACTACGTGCTGAACAAAAGCTGTAATTATTACCTTTAATACATGGCCTCACATGGTTACATTCCAGGAGGCTTCATACACAGTTTAACCAGTGCGGTGGGGTTCATGGCTGGTGAGGCACTTACTCCTTCAGAGTCAGATTTACAAATATGAACCCAAAATAGTAGCTTATTCACTATTCAATAGCCAGCATGCACATTGAATACTGTTTATGTTTTATATCTCATCGGCATACTTTACACACACACACACACACACACACACACACACACGCACGCACGCACGCGCGCGCGCGCGCGCGCACGCACGCACGCACGCACGCACACACACACGCACACACACACACAGGGGTAAGGTAATTATTTGGCTAAGAAAGAACATTAAATTTATAGTGGCGAGAGAGCGCGGGTCCATGTACCTTCGGATACCTTTTGTTTTCAAAACAGAAAAACGAATAAACCGTTCATTTTTTACATATTCCACCATATACGAGACAAATTTTTGGTTTGTTTTCCTCAATATTTCTTTAAGTGCGTCAAATTAATATACATCAAAACCAAAACGAAACATCAAGTATTTTTCTTAACATAGCGCATTTTAGTCCACCGTAAGTTCAGCTGAACTGCAGCCTCTGGCGACGAGTGGTGGTAGCACAAGGGTCCGTGTATCTTTTGGCCATTTGTTTTTCAGGTTGAACTTGAACAAACGGGAGTGAGAAAACGGCGCCATTTTCTCTTTTCGTTCATCAAAAAAAACGGAAAAACGAGAATTCGGCTTTTTTTCGTTTTCAACCTAACGTTTAAAAAACGAATAAACAACTTGAAAACTAGTTTCTCACATGTGGGCGGTATGAAACGCCCCCTTCCGCTGATTGGCAAATCAAAGGTCAGTAAGCGACGTCTTCAGTTGTCCCTCGGTTCCGAATAAATAGTCCTCCGCTGCTGTACAGAAAGTGTTTCATTGCTCACATTAAACAACCGTCCACAAATCGTACAGGGCAGATTATAGACTGTACTTTCTTCTGTGTTACCTAGAGCATTTCATTTAAATATTTATATCACCAATATTAATGTAGTTCGCATCCGCATCTTTCTAGCTCTCCAGGGTTAAATCTGCGTGGCAAAGCTGCGCGAGACACTGGACCGCACAAAGCGGATTCATATACTTATTTTATTTCATTCAAAATTCGCTGTGTTGTATGGTGGTTTTTCTAGACATATTATTGACTTTTCTTATATTCTAAATATATTACTGAGTTTTCTTATATAAAATAGTTTTCTTACATAAAAGAATACATTTAAAGGTAGTTATAGAGTTCATGTACTTCTCTGATCTTAACAAGGGCTATGGGCCTCATGTATGAGTTTGAACTCTTGAACACCTGCGTACACACCAAATATCTTATCAAACTAAGACAGGAACTGCACGTACACCACACACACTTTTGTAGAGAAGTTTAATTAAGAACGCTAGGTTGTTTATCATTATCACACTAAACCATGAGTTCGTTTTTAATAAAACCAATGTTAAATCATGTATCGTCCGAAAGCCCCCGGAAAGGTGTCAAGATAAAGAGCACATGATATACGTATGTGTTATTGCACATGATATACGTATGTGTTATTGCACATGATATACGTATGTGTTATTGAGAGGCACTCCATACGATTAAATCCTAGTATGGTAGGCTGGAAATCCCGAAAGGTGTCAAGATAAAGAGCACATGATATACGTATGTGTTATTACACATGATATACGTATGTGTTATTGAGAGCGCTCCCTACAATTAAATCCTAAAATGGTGTAGGCCGGAGATCTTAATATGGTAGGCCGGAAATATAACTGTAGGCGAGCGCAAGAAGGATGGGCCAGCTGGGCATGAGAGAAATATAATAGTGGCAGATAAGAAGGGGACGGGCTAAGAAAGAGATGATGTCATGTAAAACCTGGTTGGTAGAAGATGATGTCAGGTAAATATGATAGGTTTAAGCTGTGATAACGACTTGAGAACAATGTATAAAAGATGGAGTCAGAAGTGTAATTGTTGGGCATCTTCAGATGAACTCTGTGTGTCTCACTTTGCTTGCTCGAGCAAATAAAGATTGAAACCTCTTGAAACCTGGCTCTCTGGTCTTCGTGAATTCTTTCTACATTGGCTGATCGACTTTTCGCCACGACATATTGGTAACCTTCCAACGTGATCCAGGTAAGAGGGCAGGAGGCTGACGATCATGATGGGTAAGCCAGACAAGCTGACCGCACAAAAAAGGGCCCTAAAACAGGTGAGCATATTTGCGTTATAGTATGTTTTGTGCGGTCTGCTAAAGGTAAACCCTGAATGTCGTTGGTCCTCGTAGGCCTCTCCTAAATTGAACAAATGATAATATTAAGTGTTGCACCAGTTTGCTGAATTTTGTAGAGATCCAGGTTTTTGAGGAATGTTTTGTGTGAAAGTGTTTGAGAGTGAATGAGTTACGGTGCCGCAAGCCAGCACTGCAAAAAATGACTTTCTAACTTAGTCTTTTTTTCTTGTTTTCCAGTGAAAATGTCTACAAATTCTTGAATCAAGATGCATTTTCTTGATGAGCAAAATGACCTAAGAAAATAAGTCTTGTTTTTAGTAAAAAAAAATGAAATTTCAGTGAATTTGTGCTTAAAACAAGCAAAAAAATCTGCCAATGGGGTAAGAAAAATAAACTTGAATT